>NC_066884.1:29460130-29763349 GCF_022985175.1 Labeo rohita | reverse complement strand
TTAAGTTACATCAGTTACCTTACCTCCAGTAAGTACATCAGTTGTTGTACTACATTAGTTTGTCAGTTCCTCATGATCAAAGATGTGTAACATGGAATTCATGGTGGTTAGTCACTGCTTTTGAAAACTCTGAATGGAGCATGATTTGTGACAAAAGACATGATTACAAAGGAAGAGCATGTGGTAAAACTAAGAGGGTCACCAGGCAAAGACTTTTGAGGTCACCCACACAAGCATGACTGGGCAGCATCTGAGAGGAGATCATTAGTGTGTGCAGGGTGTGGTGTTCAACTTGGGGAATTCTGGGAAGTTACTGAAACTGACTTATTTTTAACTAAAGTAGTAAGAAAATGCTGTTAGAAATTATTGTCCCATAAGGTATCTACTATTTGTTTGTCTGTCTGTCTATTAAAGAGATAATCAATGAAAAGCTCATAAAGAAATATAACACTAATATTGAAACTGATGTTTGATTCACTTAATTACTTCAATCTTTTTGTAACTACAAAGTTAAAAGGACACATACCTGTCATTTATGCCCGTTTTATGACATCATTACAAGTAGACAAGCACCTTTCCTTTGGCAGAGGTCATGGGAAATGTCAAACAGCCGGTTCTCTTACAGCAAGGACAATCTGTATTTATAGAATCTGAAATAGGAACCGTCATAACTCATGATGGCCAGTGTATTCAACCTCTTGAAATTGCTTCCCAGACTATTTTGTTAGCTGAAATGTTCAAGGTATATTTAAGGAAGCTGCTGTGTTGCAACGTGTCCGGAGGGGCGGAAAAAAAATTAAACTTTTACCATGAGACCAGAGCAGAATCCTTAGTAGAATGTTGATTAGTTCTGGCATAAGCAGTTACGGATCTACGTGTGTGTGTGTGTATGTATAGCAAAGGAAGTAGTTCGACAGGCCACAGACCAGCTACTGTTAAGCAGCCAAGGACGTTTTAACAGGGAGATCTTTGTAGCCATCCACCCCGGTGCAGCCTGTAAGAGAGGCAGCCATTTGTGTAGGTGATATAGAGGAGGCTGTTTGTATAGTTTACTTGATTTTCAAGCTGTGACCTGATATTGGCCAAGCCTGCCAGTCGTACTGTACACTGTACAGCTGTCATTTATGGCTGAGATGTATTATTACTGTTTCCAGTGAAAAATGCTAAAAAAATGTTTGAACAGGTCAAAGCTTGAATGATGTTGTTTTGCTGAATACCATCATCCACATGGTATTTTCAGCAATCCTTACATAAAAGAATCTAAAATATTTTGTAACGGCATTATTTTATTTTATATTATTATTTTTATTTATTTATTTTATTTATTTTTATTTTATTTTATTTTATTTTTTTTAAGACTTTAATAATTTAGCTTTAATAATCTAAGATCTAAAAACAGTAATCAGAGATCCCATAGTCTTGGAAACCAGAGGGAATTTAAAAAATGTGATTTCCTGGGAAAGTCATGGAAATGAATACAAAACAAAAACTTACAGCGACAGTGCAACCTAAAGATTAAAATAAAAGATGTATGGATTGATATAATGTAAAAGGTATTCATATTGAGAATCTGGACTAAAATTTGGAAATTAAATGCAAAAAGCAAAAAAAAAAAAAAAATTAAAAAATAGCAAACTATATAAAATATGACCCGCTTATATTATTTGTTGGCTACCACCAATTAGAAAACTAGTAAATAACCTGAACTGTCTAATTCTGAGAAGACATGTAGCTTTGACTCTTTCAGAATCACATCTTTCATATTAAAGAATTGTAGGTTACACCTCTTTCCTCTCTTTGAGTCTTCTCATCCGGTTTTCCCTTCCTCCCTCTCCCTCATTCTGAGCATAACTTAGTCACAGCTGTGCATGAAACACCAAACCTCCCTCTTTCTCCATCCCCCTTCCTCTCTCCCTCTTTTTCTCTCCCTCCCTTTCTCTCATAGTCCATCACTCTCCTCTCAGCATTATGTTGTAAAATCCTTTCAGTTTAGAGGAGTTAGTGTAGTTTGCCTCCTCCGTTCGGATCACTTCTTGGTATGGCACATGGAATACACTCATTTTTATCAGTCAGGCCACTTTGTCACATGGGTTCAGCTTCAGGACGCTCAGAGAACTGCAAGTATTGGCTGCTGGATTTGGGTATGTGCCTCACAGGACAACAACACTGTCAGGACTGAATACAGTAGTCGCAACGCAAAGCTTAATATAGTCCGGTTTATGTTTATTTGAGTAGTGTATTAGTGTATTTAGGAAGCATGTATGTTGATAATCAGATCTATAAATTATATCCAAGGCTTATATTAAGATTCACAAGAGGTGCTTTTAGTACACTTCTACAGAGATTACATGAAGAAGTAATTATTTTTAATTCAAATTAGATGTAATTTTATGCTATTTATTAATCAGTAATTTTCATGGCATCTAAAAATTAAAAAGCTTGGTCAGAATTTAGCTGAACTTTTACTTTTGCTTCTGCATCTATTTGGTGTTTATGGACATTTTATAAATGTTCAGGTGTCTGTAGTATGTTTTTCATATTAATTTAGTTACTACACTTTCAATTTAGTGAAAATTTTCTGCAAGAGTTGATCAGCAAAAGTTACAAGTTAAAAGTGAATAGAACTTAATGACATTACTTTAATCTGTTATGTTGTTTAAATATACATTAAAAATGCTATTCATATAAAAATTGGAAAAAAAGATAATGTTCTTTATGATGATCTACTTCTTAATTAAAATTCATTTTAAAATTTTGGGAGGCATGAAGTCTCAGGGAAATGTCAGGGAACTCTTCTGATCTAACAATGAGGAAAAACCTTTTTTTTAACGAACACATTATTAAGCAGTTTATTATATTTTATAATTACATAAAATTAAATTGAATAAAAAAATATATTTATATATTTAGAATGTATGAATAAACCCCAGATCCTTCCGACTTTGTGTCAAGGACAACAAGTTTTTAAATTTGTACTTCAGATCACACATACAATTTTTCAAATTTCAACCTTTCTTGAATTTTTTTTTTTCCACATAACCTTATGAAATCACCATGAACACAAGAAGTACATTTGTAATAACTTGGCGTGTTACATTTTTTTTTTCTTTATATATATATATATATATATATACATTGTTAACACGTTTGTTGTTTGTCATTGACCCAAATAGCATAGGAATTGGAATTTATGATGGTGTTTATATTTGGCTTTTGTTCACAGACTGATTGATTTAGATGTTATGTTGGTGATTACATGTTCTGTATTTGTGAGCACCTCTTTATTAATTCAGACATAAGAGGCTCTCAGTAAAACGGACTAGATGAATGCTCTTATTTAAAAGCACAACAAATTAGAGTTCCTATAAATACGAATAAAGCTCTTTCTAACTATTACCCATCAGTCCTTGAAGTGAGAGATTCAAAGTATGAGAAAGCATCATTTTGTCACACCTCAAGTATGTGATATCACACCCCTTCCTAATTAATGAAAGTTACCTCAGTTGGCACGGAGAGTGTTTTTGAAAATTGTTTTTCTGTAATATTTCAAATCTGTTTATGCATGATTTATATCTGGTATAATGTACAAATTACCGTAAGGTTCATATGAGGGGATAGTCGGACAAATACACAGTGTCCAACACAGGGCTCATTTCTGTGGCGCTGAAGGCTGAGTTTGTTCAGGTGTGAATTTAACGACAGTGCAGTAGGAATGAATTTATAACAGAACTGCAAACACACACACCACATTCATCACTGATATATCTAGTAATAACACAACCAAAAATCAAAGACTTAGATAATCATATCCAATTACTATGCTGATATGTACAAGCCACAAGTTTTCCAGTCAGAGAAATCTGTCAGAAATACTTTATGGAACGGTTTATATCCTCTTATGATGGTTGTAAAAAAAAATAAATAAATAAAAAATAGACAGTTACAAAAATATACACACTTCCAAATTGTGTGATTTGTGTCAGTTTAGTTAAACACAATTCTGCTGCTAACCAGTTCAGAGGGAAATTGATGTGTTTATCACTTTGTTCATCACTTTGTTTGAGTTTGTTTACCAGGTGTAGCTGTGTGTGTGTATTTTTGGCAAATACACTGAGTGTGGACTATGACAGATGGGTCACACTAGGGTGAGCTACTTTAATATACTGCCCAGAGTGACGGGACAAACTACTGAGAGCAAAGCAGCTGAGATTTATATACTATTTTTAAAAAGTGACAGTAAATAAAGATCTATTTATTAGCTCTTGATTTTTGCGCTTCTTCCCTAAATTGTTAATCAGAAGCCTTCTTCTGCACATCAGTAAACTGAAGGGAATATCTTATACAAGCTTTATGTAAGGACATATTCTCTAAGGAGCAGAGCAAGGTCTTTTAAGAGAGTTTTGCAGTTTCAGTTTTGAAGAGGGCTGAAAACAGAAACCTCTTTGAAGTGAAAAGTAGAGCTGCGATTTGCATCACTATAGAGTCACTTTGTGGTGAGAAAAGCACGCTCACACACTCAGACTCCACAGTACACCTCAGAATAATTAATATATGAAAGTAAGATTTGAATTTTCAGTTATACTTAAAATACTTTTAATATACATATACATGTAATAAGTTTATAACATAGTTATTATGTAGTTATAATACATTAAACAGTGGTACAGTGACATTGCCGTGAGAAATGACTATGTACAGTGGCCTCAAAAATATTTGCACTTAAAACCAGAAATATAAAAATATGTACGTCTTTGTGTTATATAAAATAAATGTGGCAAATGGCATTTATTTAAAAAAAAAAACGTAATATTAATAATAACAACAACGACAATGATAATAATGCAAGCACACTTTTACATGTAAAATGTTACACAAAAAGAAAGTTTTTAGGTTTTAAATTCAGAAATTTACTATGATATATTGTTCAAAATTCAGAATTCAAAATTTTGCTTTCTGTAACTTTCTGTATATTTTCAACTAAAAATTGGCATGCAAACATTACTGCGCATGTATTGTATGTTTATTTACAAGCAGATTATTACTTTAATATTATGCTATTGATAACACTTTATAATGAATTCCTGAATTTTGATTACTGCCATATTATTGATTGTTGATGAACATTTGTATGACTGCACAGCTATGAACTTTCGTTGAACGTTTGTTGTGTAGAGTTGAGCTGAAAGTCATTTCAGCAGTTCTATTAAAAAAAAGGCCCGGCAAGACATGTAAACATCAGTTCTCTCTCTCTCTCTCTCTCTTTCTGTCTCTTTGCCTCTTTCTTTGAAGACACGCTCTCAGTCTCCAGTAATGAAGGAGGACTTTCGGGCAGTGCCACGCTGCAGCCGAGTCATTTGCAGAGCTCTCCTGGACCCAAACGGCCCGGAAATACTCTGCGCAAGTGGCTGACCAGCCCAGTCAGACGGCTCAGCAGTGGTAAAGCAGACGGCCATGTGAAGAAACTTGCACACAAGCACAAGAAGAGTCGAGATGTCCGCAAAAACGCAGATGCCGGCTCACAGAAAGACTCAGATGACAGTGCCGCCACACCACAAGATGAGACCATTGAGGAGGTTGGTGACACCAGAAGACCCTTTTTTAGTTTAACACAGTTTTCATCAGGTTTATTAGCTTGATTAATACAGTCAATTAAAATGAAAAAAAAAAGCATTGAGTTGTGTGTCAATTAATGTATTACAAAAAATTGGATATATGCATGTATATACACTACAGTTTGTAGTTTAAGGCAGGGGTAGCGAACCCCGGTCCTGGAGAGCCACAGTCCTACAGAATTCAGCTCCAATGCTAATTAAAAACTCAACTGCTTGTATCTTCCACGTAACCCTTCAGACCTTGATTAGTTTGTTTAGGTGTGTTTGATTGGGGTTGAAGCAAAACTGAGGGCTGTAGCTCCCCAGGACCGATGTTCGCCACCACTAGTTTAATGTCAGCCGTTTTCAATTGTGATAATAAGTTACTTTAGCATCAAACGAGCAGATTAGAATGAGTTTTGAAGGATCATGTTTTACTAAAGGGTGACGTAATGGCTGCTGAAAATAAATATAAAAAAAACATGGTAAATTGTAATAACATTTACAACACATTATACATGCTTTTTTGACTTCTACTTCTGCATATTTGACTTTTTCTTTGACTCTACTTTTAAGACTTTTGCATCTTTGACTTTTTCTTCAACTGCTTCTTCAAATTTTCTTTGACTCAGGCTTCTTCAACTTTTTGTTCGACTTCTGCTTCTTTGACTTTTTGTTTAACTTCTACTTCTTCGACTTATTGTTCCACTTCTGCTTCTTCAAATTTTTCTTTGACTTATGCTTTTTTGACTTTTTCTTTGACTTCTTCCACTTCTTCTTTGACTTTTTCTTCGATTTCTACTTCTGCATCTTCGACTTTTTCTTCGAATTCTGCTTCTTCAACTTATTCTACGACTTCTATGACTTTTGCTTCTTGAAGCATCTCCAAACTCAAATCATAAATATCAAACATGATCGGATGTTGCGTGCTTCTATAGCTGAAACTTTGCAGCCACCAAAATGCCACGAAAGTAGAATACATCACCCATATTCTTTTTTATACTTTGTTTTTCACTGTGAAACACAGAACGCGTGCCGAGATAGACAGCTAACAACGTCGGTTGTCTTCCATTTGTTTTTCTTCTCTAGCTACGTTTGATCTCGGAAGTCTCTGTGAAATCACGTATCACTGTGAAATCATTCCTACAATCAACAGTTGTGTGGTCGCGCGGTCAAATAGTCTAGCATGCACGTTCAGAGGATCATAAGGTTAAAAATCGGTTGAAACTGCCTTTATGTCTGTGGTCTCCCATGGTTTTAAAATCGGTTTAGATTTGAAAATTGTCCAGTGTGCAGCCAGCTTTCTTCAACTTTTTCTTTGACTTCTTTTACATTTTCTTCGACTTCTTCAACTTATTCATTAACCTCTTCTTCAACTTCTGCTTCTTTTAATTCTTCTTCAACTTCTTCTACTTCTGCATATTCAGCTTTTTCTCAGACTTCTATTTCTGACTTCTGCTCCTTCAAATTTTTCTTTAAATTCTGCTTCGTCTAATTCATCGACTTTTATGACTTCTGTGCATGTATTTTTCTCTTTTTTGTGTATACAATATACATTCTCAAGAAAGTGAAGACTTGTGACATCAAGAATCCCCTGAGGGGGTACAGAAATAAACTTTAAAACTTTTGTGTTAGGCAATTATCTAACACTTCTAATAGATCCCAAAAAAGGGATCTATTAAAAAAATAGTAGGACTAAGGACTAAAGTTTGCAGTATTAATAAAAAGTGCCCAAAAGAGTCCTATTACAACAGTGAAAATGGTTAAAACAGCTCCCAGACAAGTTAATATATATGGTAGTTTGTTAATTGCCACTCGTATCCCGGTAAATGTAGCGTTGTATCTGTGTTTAAGTGTATGATTTGAAAGTGTTTTTCATGTCTTGCGGTTTCCAGTGTAGAGCAGTTATAAATACAGTGCAACTCTTCCACTGGATCTATTTTAGTATAAAAATGTGCCACAGCTGCCAAGCTGTTTCATAGCTTAACATTGTTTATCTCTCTCCTTTCTATTTCTCTTTCTGGCTTTCTTCTGTCCTCACAGAGGATGAGAAATGAGGGATTGAGCAGTGGCACTCTCTCTAAGTCTTCCTCTTCAGGGATGCAGAGCTGTGGTGAGGAGGAGGGGGAGGAAGGGCCAGACTCGGTTCCCCTGCCGCCCCCTATGGCCATCCAACAGCACAGCCTTCTGCATCAGGAATCCCAGGAGGACAAGGTAAATAAATGCCAGAATATAACTTTGTGGAAGGAAATCATTATTGATTTACTTTAAGATTTCATCACTGCTTTAAAAATGCTGTTTTAGACCGATTAATAAGTAGTGTTTCTTTAAGTCAACATGAAATCAGAACCTGTATGCTGTTAAAACATATTCCTGGTCTTATTGTGCTCATATTGAGGGTAAACTTGACCTTCAGTGTCCATGTCCTGGTCAAAAAGACCCACAAAGACAAATGCAAGCACTGTTTTAGGGAGAGAACAGTCCTTCACAACCAACTCCAAATTTGTATTCAGGTCTGGCTACAATCCTCTGGTATGGAACTCCCACTTTTAGGGCCCTATGAAATCTGTTTTATTTTTTTCCCAAATTCCGTTTTACTTTTTTTTCCAGATTCCATTTTTTACATTAACATTTTTCTGGATTCCAATTTTTTTCCATACTCTGTTTTAATGGTTAAATGAAATATGATCAATCAAAAAGCATGTCTAATTACATAAAATCATGAAACAACAGCAATTTATTAAAAGTTTAACAAAAATTACATTTTAAGGCCCCACAAAATAGATTACATTATTTTCCACTCAAATTTAAATATTCATTACATTTTAATAATCAAAATCATTGTTAAAATAATTGATTTTATAAAAAACTAATTTATTATTATTTTTTGTATTACTTTTTTCAGAAATACTATATTGTGTATTTAGATTTTTCTGGTAGATAAATTATGGTAAATAAACTTTTCTGGTAAAAATATTCCTTTTATAATGATAGTTTTAGTTAATAGTAGTATTATCATTACATTAAGTAATATATTATTGTCACAGTTTCTTCAGAGTAAACTTTCATTTTGACAGGTTTTTGTGAAGATCTTTAAGTTTCTGTTTATAAATGATATGATGGTAGTTTTGGTTTTTCTCACTTTTAGCGACCCAGTCATTGCCATGCAAATCAAAACTCACCCAACATTTCTTCAGGGACTGTTTTACTAAGAAGAATGTCACGTTGTGGAAGTAAAATCTGTTGTAAATGTGGTTTCATTCTGATTTCATGTTGACCCCATGATGATAGTTTAGAAGTTCTCTGATAGGCCTCTCTAACTGCTGTCTGTTTTCTCTTTGTTTCTTAATATTCTCCAGCATTATGTTGATTTCTGTTCTGCCTCTGTTTTGTCTCAGTTTCCTTATCTCTCTATGTAGTTTTCTCTCCTTCAGCTTTCTCCTTCTCTTTCCTTTTTTTGCAGTCATTTTTTTTTTCTCGATTTTTATTCCTCATCCTCGTTATATATTTTCCTTCTTGCCCATTAATTTATTGGAATACTCCACATGTCCTCAGTTGTGCTTTGCCAGTACTTATTTATTGAGGTACAGAAACTGATCCTGTTCAGTAGCATTTCTTAAAATGTCAACTTCTTATAGACTGAGAAAGTCCTTGACCTTGTCCGTGACCTTTCACGTGCCCTTTAATGGAGTATTCACGAGTGCGTACAATCACATGCGATGGGCCATGTGTGCACTTACTCTTTACCTAAAACAACCTAAATCTTCCAAACCAAAGTTCCTATTTCCATTCCCCCATATATGCCCCTACCTCTCTGAAATCACCCCCTGATTGGCTGCCAAATACAGAAACCACACCCATTGCTATATTTGGACTGGAATGTTTCCACCTTCAGTGTCAGAACACTACAGTGGTGAGCATCATTGCAGATTTACATAATAAATGAATGTTAGAGTCTATAGTGACTTTGTAGCTGACATTTAAACTCTGGATCCATTGTTAATTATTTATTAAATTGGAATAGTCTTCCAGCTCAGTATCCATAACCAGAGGGTGACCACTGATTTTAACGCCAATAATCAATTGCTGAGTAAGCAGCATATCCCTGCTAAAACAAAAAAAAACAGTGTAAACCAGCTTAAGGTCTTGCTGATTGTTTCCCAGCTTGGCCAAAATTATGCTTTTCTTTTCTTTTTGTGATTCCTATTTTAATACAACTTTTGAGCATTCTTAATTTTTTTTTTTTCTTTTTTGCGTAGGCTACTTCCCGTCTGTCTGGACGTCCCAGCAGTTCAGAGACACCGAGTGCAGCTGAACTGGTCAGCGCCATTGAGGAACTTGTCAAAAGCAAAATGGTAAGAGATCACAGAGGTGTAGGAGGAGATCACAGCACTAGTCCATTTTTTGGCATTGAATGTTTTTGTATTGTCCACTTTTTCTCTCTCAGAGTCTGGAGGACAGGCCGAGTTCTCTCCCTGTTGAGCGAGGAGATAGCAGTAGCCCTTCCTGCAACCCATCAGATAACTCCCTCCTGTCTTCCTCTTCTCCCATCGACGAGATGGACGAACGCAAGACTGGCTTCCTCAAGAGACGACAGTGCGTTCTCCTCTTATATTTTCCTTAAATGTTTGTTATATTAGCTCTCTGAAACACAGTATTTGTATGGCTGCACCAAAATTAAAAGCGACAGGTAATGTACTCACCCCTTGTCATCCAAGATGTTCATGTCTTTCTTTCTTCAGTAGTAAAGAAATTATGTTTCTTGAAGAAAACATTTCAGGATTTTTCTCCGTATAATGGACTGATATGGTGCCCTGAGTTTGAACTTGGAAAATGCGGTTTAAATGCGGCTTTAAGTCGAGGAAGAAGGGTCTTATCTAGCGAAACGATCAGTTATTTTTATAAAAATATTACAATTTATATACTTTTTAATGTCAAACGCTCGCCTTGTCTCATCTGACTGAACTGATTTTTTTTTTTTTTCAGTTCATGACATGTTGAAAAATTACTATCTCATGTTCTACCTCAACTTCAAAATCACCCTACATCGCTGTTTTACCTTTTTTGTTAAGGGTGTTTGATCTTCTTTGCATGTTCACTTTGCAAAGACTGAGTTGGTGCTTCTGCAGTGATGTAGGATGATTTTAAAATGATTTTTGAAGTTGAGGGAGAAAATACGACTGGAGTTTTTTAACATACCCTAACTGTCATGGACCAGAATACACCAAGTTTAAGGAGAGCAAGACAAGATGAGCATTTGAGATTAAAAAGTATTTCAATTGTTTTTTTTTTTTATGAAAATAACTGATCGTTTCACTAAATAAGACCCTTCTTCTTTGGTTGGGATCATTTACAACCGCATTTGGGATCGTTTAAAGCCGCATTTAAACTGCATTTTGGAAGCTCAAACTTGGGGCACCATAGCAGTCCATTATATGGAGAAAAATCCTGAAATGTTTTCTTCAAAAAACATAATTTCTTTACAGCTGAAGAAAGAAAGACTTAAACATCTTGGATGACAAGGGGGTGAGTACATTACATGTAAATTTTTGTTCTAGAAGTGGACTTCTCCTTTAAATCTCATGTGTGGAATGTTTAAGTGACTGAGAGGTTTCAGAGGTTTTTAGTTAGCTAGTATGGTACATAAATACAGAAAAGAAAAATAGACAACAAAAAAAGTTGTACTCTTTAATAAAAATAAAGTAAAATTACCTTTTCAAATGTGAGTGACTCTTTTAATGACTCCGTACTGTTTTGGAGTGCTCTTGTTGAATGTAAATCACTTCAATAACTGGTTCAAGGCATATACGGGATCATGAAGCATATTTTTTTATACATTATGATAAGCTACACAAATTGTATTGTGTCAGCGGCAAACAGTTTGAACTTTCAGCTTTTCATTTATAAAACTTTCCATTGAGTCCATTGAGCTTCAAGGTTCATTCCGTAGAGTTCAGTGCATTGAGGCACGCTGGTGTGAGTCATTTGAAAAGGCACGTAGACAGCACTGGCTCTTGAAAAGCACTATAATAAGCATAAAAATGCATAGCACTCTCAGATATTGTGTACATTTTAATTAGATTTTTTAATTAGAAATGTTTTTACAGATACGTGTTGATTCTAAAAGAAACAGTGTTTCTTTTGACTCTGCCTGTCATCTTGAATTGTTCTTTAATTTGAATGTGAATGTGTTTCTCTCTTTCATTTTCAGCTATGTACTGCTGGAACTGGTGGAGACGGAAAGAGACTACGTGAGAGACCTTGGTGCAGTTGTGGAGGTGGGCTTATATTCAGTTCTTTTAACAAATACCGCAGTGAGATCGCTATGGTGACCGCATACAACTGAACACATTCATTCAATAATCAGAACTGTTTGAGGAGTTACACAACTGTTGTTGTGAATTGATTACATGATTTGTTTAACACATGATGCCTTGTGTCAGCTGTGTTGACACAGGAAATAAGAGTGGTTTCGATTCGCCACTTATTCAGAATGGTCACCGAGTGAGATCACGTTTTATGTGTAGCTGTCTCCATGGTAATCATACTGATGTGTTTTGGCACCTGCAGGGCTACATGAGCAGGATGAAGGAGGAAGGTGTACCTGACGACATGAAGGGCAAAGATAAGATCGTCTTTGGGAACATTCACCAGATTTATGACTGGCATAAAGAGTATGTGAAAGTGACACACGTCGATTCTGTTCTCGTAAAAACCACCAAGACCCCCTACTTTCATTTCCTGTCTTTAATGTTACACCTCTCATCTTTGTAGCTTCTTTCTTGGTGAACTAGAGAAGTGCTTAGAAGACCCTGATAGACTCGCACCCCTGTTTATCAGACAGGTATGAAATTATTCATTGTGGGTTTGGCAGATATCATTAAATTATGCAATTGTGTTAAACTTAAAGGTGAAGGATAGTCATGCCATTACATAATGTTGCTGTATCCATCTTTTTTTCTCTATATTAATCATGCTGAGATAATTTTTCACCCAAAAAATGGCACACTTCACCTTTAAGCCATAAAGCAGGAAATGCAGTCACAGCTAAAAGAAGCTGTGAGGCACAATATATATTTTGAACTATGTCTGTGTTTTAAAACAATGTCAATGCTTTCAAAAAAGTTTTTGTGTTTTTAGTTTTTATGTAAGGTATATTATCACCCAATGATATACATATATACAGTTACAAGCCAGGTTTCCATCCAAAGTTATGAATTTAACTTGTGCACAAAAATTGGAATATTGCATAAAACATTTGTGAAAAAAAAAACAATTTTCTATTCAACAAGTCAAAGAGAACAAAATCATCACTTCCTGATGAACTGATACTATATATTACTAAGAAAAGTAGGAGAAGCCACTGAATATAGAAATTTTCATATATAATAAATTACTTGTGCCTCAGAGCCAGCAGACGAAACACAATAATTCTTTCGGAGGTGGATGCCTGCTGTTTGGGAACGCAGTCGTGTAAGACAGTTCTGGGAGGCAATTATACAGAAATACTTTGACGACAGACTTTGCTCAGGCATTTCAGAATGACCATAACAACATTTCAGATGATATGGAACGGGATCGGTCCACTGGTTAAACGGGTTTTGCCGGCCCATAGCGCAAAGTCACATGACTTTTTTTGATGCGTATGGAGGAATTTATTCAGCAAATGCGTTTCCATCTCGCATTATTGGCATTAACCCTTTTTCGCACAAGTCAAAAACCACCTCAAGCGAGCGTAAGAACTTTTTTTGTGAATTAAGGGATTTTTATTCGAAATGTGGCATTCCATCCCTTGTTTCTGATGCGATACTTCAAAATGTGCATAAAAACCGAGTGAAAATTATTCAGACATCAAATATAATTTTTGATATTTTGTGGCATTTACTAGTGGGTGCAGGACATTATAGTTCATTATAGTTCATTTATGTAAGTGATATTAACAAAATAAAGTAAACTGTGACATATTATACCCAAAAATTACCAGCAAAACTGATAAAAATTTGGGCCCAAAAATTATTCAGACACTTTGATCTGACCATGTTTTGCTTAAGTGTTTTTTCTTTAATTGCTAATGTGACTGTTTAACACCACAGACTGAACAAAATTAAGCATTTCTTGATAATTGGTCAACAAAGTATTAATAGTTTGTCTAAACATTTGTCTGAATTTTTGATAACATGTAATCAGTCACTACCCAGCGCAGCCTGTATACATACAGCATGCTCAGCAATATATACTATATAGCTCGGCTGAATTTTTTTTTTACATAAAGTTAAATATATATACGTATGTTTACTTTTATCCACATACATACAGTATACTCACGTAGGGTGATATGTACTATATATAACATAGCTTAACTGCTTGATTGCTTGTATTGTCGCAATATGTAAACTATATTTTCACACAGCTCTAAACTGATATTAAGGATTTGACCTGACTTGACTTTTGTTATTCTGTCCATACAATGAAAGTCAATGTTGTTTTTGACCCCACTGATGTTTATTGTGTGAGCAGAAGTTTTTTATTTAAATACATTTTTTGCTTTCCACAGAATAAAACATGCATGCATGTTTGGAATGCCATTTTTTAGTCTTTTTTTTCCTTTATGTGCCATACTTGCACTAAAAGAAAGTGGTCATTATGTGATATATACAATAGCTTAGTGAAGAGTTGAGTCATAGCTGTTAGTACATTGTGTATTTTAGCACAATTGGAAAGCCAATCAGGATGATTATACAAGGACAGGAACTATCCATTTTTTTAAAGTCTTACTTAGTGAGATGAGTAAGTTTTGACCTTCTTTGCCTGAAATTCTGTTTTGGCTACAGGAACGAAGACTTCACATGTACATTGTGTACTGCCAAAACAAGCCCAAATCAGAGCACATTGTTTCAGAGTACATTGACACATATTTTGAGGTAAGACTCAAGTCACTGCCTACATTCTGCCTGACATTTAAACATGAGTCATAAAAAGGAAGACAGACTCAGAACTACACTATCTAATCTTTTCTTTATATCTTCATCAGGATTTAAAACAGAGGTTGGGCCACAGGCTACAGATCACAGATCTACTGATTAAACCAGTGCAGCGGATCATGAAATACCAGCTCCTGCTGAAGGTCAGACAGAGACATTTCATTAGCAATGTAGTCATTCCTTCCACTACCACAGACCCATCTTTATGTAAAGAATAGATGTTGAGAAAAGATCATTGTCTACCAACATAAATTGATGTTTCTCTACATTGTTCTAATTTTAGGACTTTCTCAAGTTCTCCAAAAAGGCTGGTTTGGACACTGTA
The DNA here is from genome assembly GCF_022985175.1 of Labeo rohita. Taxonomy (NCBI): domain Eukaryota; kingdom Metazoa; phylum Chordata; class Actinopteri; order Cypriniformes; family Cyprinidae; genus Labeo; species Labeo rohita. The sequence goes on along the minus strand of NC_066884.1, from coordinate 29,748,452 downwards.
GAATTAGAGGTAAGGGTATTTGTTAAGACATGGGTTAGTATTTAACTTTGACAGGTAACTCATCCAGAACAATTTACGCAACAAATATGAATGCTACTCAAATCATGCAGCTGGAGTAAAAATGTTGCTAACTGTATAGTATTTCTAGCCAATCAGACTTAAAGTTGTTCACTTTCAGAACAAAAATTTACAGATAATTTACTCACCCCCTTGTCATCCAAGATATTTGTGTCTTTCTTTCTCCAGTCAATAAGAATTTATGTTTCTTGAGGGAAAAAATTCAGGAATTATCTCCATATAATGGACTTCAATGGAGCCCCCAAGCTTGAACTTCCAAAAGGCAGTTTAAATGCAGCTTCAAATGGCTCTAAATGATCCCAGCTGAGGTAGAAGGGTCTTATCAAATTGACAATTGATATACTTTTTAACCTCAAACGCTCGCTTTGTCTAAGTCTGCGTGAACTGCGTTTTTTTCCCACTTAATACGGTCAATACAGTTAGTGTATGTCGAAAAACTCCCATCTTGTTTTCTTCCCCAACTTCAAAATTGTCCTACATCGCTGCAGAAGTGGCAATCCAGTGTTTACAAAGTGAACATGCAAAGAAGATCAAACACCCTGTACAAAAAAAGGGAAAAACAGTGATGTAGGACAATTTTGACGTGCAAGCAGAAAATGAGACGGGAGTTTTTGCCCAACCCCATTCCTGGAGATCTACCTTCCTGCAGAGTTTAGTTCCAACCCTGATCAAACACACCTGTATGTAATTATACTCCTTCAGGTCCTAATTAGTTGGTTCAGGTGTGTTTGATCATGGTTGGAGCTGAACTCTGCAGGAAGGTAGATCTCCAGGAAGGGCACCCTTGCCCTAACTGTATTGACCCGGATTACACAGACTGCGCATGTGCATTGCAGAGACGAGATAAGATGAACATTCGAGGTTAAAAAGTATACAAATTGTTAACTTATTTAAAAAATGACCGATCATTTCACTAGATAGGACCCTTCTTCCTCGGCGGGGATCATTTAGAGCCGTTTGAAGCTGCATTTAAACTGCATTTTGGAAGTTAGAACTTGGGGGCGCCATTGGAGTCCACTATTATAGAGAACATTCCTGAAATGTTTTCCTTAAAAAACATAATTTCTTATAGACTGAAGAAAGAAAGACATGAACATCTTGAATAACAAGGGGGTGAGTAAATTATCTGTAAATTTTTGTTCTGGAAGTGAACTTCTTTAATCTGATCTAAGTCTCAATTTGTGCCTCAGTGTATGCCTGGGAATTGCGGCATAAATTGAGGCATACCAGAACCATATCTACAAACCATATCTATGGGAACCTTTGTCTTAGGTTAGCAAACCACCTAGCAACACCTTAGTAATCTCCTACCGCAAATTTTACACAGACAAGGAACAGGCATGTTTTCTTCAGAAATTTTTAAAATGTAGTTCTAAAATATATATGCTCTCTCACAGAAAGCAGTAGAGGTGATGTGTGTTGTTCCGAAACGCTGCAATGACATGATGAATGTTGGACGCCTACAAGGATTTGATGTAAGACGCATTTCTCTTACCTTATTTACAAAAGTTTGTAAGCATGTATGTGAAAAGCTAAAAAGCACAGCCAATAACAGTTGTGTGCACATAAATCAGCAGAAAGTCCACAAGCTGTTTGCAAAGGGGTTTTTTTCCCACTCCAAAACTAAAACTAAGAATGACAGTGAATTTTCATCATTTTGTGGAAAGAGTTAAAATGCCTGACAAATTATTTACAATCTGAGCAAATAAAACAGTGACCTTGCCTCCAAATAATACGGTACAATAATTCAAACTAGACTGTGCTTGTTGTGAATGTTCTTTTTTACTGTAGTGTTGTATTTATGTTTGCACATGCTAGAGAATTTGAACTGTTTTGAGGACTGAGCATTGTTTATTTTATGTATGTGTTTAGGGTAAAATTGTAGCCCAAGGAAGACTGATTCTGCAGGACACCTTCATGGTCTCAGACCAGGATGGTGGTCTCCTTTCCCGCATGAAAGAGAGGCGCGTCTTTCTTTTTGAGCAGATAGTTATCTTCAGTGAACCCCTGGATAAAAAGAAGGGCTTTTCCATGCCGGGCTATCTGTTTAAGAACAGCATTAAGGTGTGTAGACAAAACCACTGCTATAGAAAACACTCAAGACACAGTATATCAAGTAAAAACATTTATCTCTTATCTCTCTTTGCTCTGCAGGTCAGTTGGTTGGGTCTAGAAGAGAGTCCTGACAGTGACCCTTGTAAGTTTATTTTGACCTCAAGGTCATCGACTGGCAGTACTGAGCACTATGTCCTCCATTCCTCCAACCGGGCGGTTTGCCAAGTCTGGATCCAGCAGATCAGCAGCATCCTGGAGAACCAGAGAAACTTCCTCAATGGTAACACAATTTTAGAGTTTTCAAAAAAGTTACAAAATGGGAGGTTAGTGGTAAATTTATGTTAACCAGAAGGTTGTAAGGGTAAAGCCCCACAAACTATTAATCATCACCATCATTGGCTTACACTTCTCTTGTGGAATTGTCCACGTAATATGTGAACTAACGCATATGTTGCTTTACATCAGGGTTGTCTAATCTTGCTTTCCATGGGCCAAAATCCTACAGAGTTTAGCTCCAGCCTCCCACAACACACTTGCCTAGAAGTATCTTGCAGTACTGAACCATTAATTAGCTGGTTCAGACTGGAGCTAAATAGCAGATTAGTGGCCCTCCTGGAGGAGAATAGTTATCACAGATAATAGTTATGGATTGGGATTTAAAGATAATACTGCAGTAATGGGGCAGCTAGTTTTCCAACAACTGATTATGTGATTAGTGATGTCAGCTAGGTTTAATAGTTAAGACAACTTAGAACACTGTTGAAAATATTCAAATATTCTGTTTGAAAATTCACTTTTAAGATTGTCTAGTCATTTGGACAATCAAGCAAGTAGTTATTTTTTTTTAATAAAAATAACTAGTGAGTTGTTTGAAGATCGTTATTAGAGTTATTATTATTAGTAGTAGTATTATTCTCCCGCTCTGGAAGTCTATGGCAGCCCATAGAACAGCTTGCGGGAAAGTTATGAAATTTGGCACACAGATAGAGGACATTCAACCACAGCAAGTTTGCAGTCTCTAACTCAAACTCTTTAGCGCCACCACTTGTCCAAATTTTTACTCATTTTATGCTAATAACTTTTGAACTGTAAGGTCTAAAAGGCTTTGTTTTTCGCTATTTTAAAAAATACATCAGACATTTTCAAACCATGTCCTCCAACCCTGATCAAACACACCTGAACCAACTAATTAGGACCTGAAGGAGCACTTGATAATTACAGACAGGTGTTTGATCAGGATTGGAACTAAACTCTACAGAAAGGTTGATCTCCATGAAGAGGTTTGGGCACCCCTGTCCTAGACGTTTGTCTAATTTTCACCAAAATTTGCTCAGATCATCTTGAGACCATGCTGGCATAAAGTTATGGAATTCAATTAGTCAAACTGTTCTTGAATAATGCGTGAACGAATTTGACAAAGAGCACGCAAAAATGGATGTGAGGCTATATCTCTGCAACAGTTTGCCGTTTTGAGACCAAACTTGGTGTGTGTTATAACAAATTGCAAAAAATGCTAATAACATTTGATTAAATTGGCCTATTGTAACGAAATTGATCTCAACATATTCCTTAGGTCATGCCGAGAACATCAATACTGATTATGGTAAAATTGGCCAAAGTTCCTGTTCGCGATTTTGATTAATGTTGAAAACCTACTTTTTCAAACTCCTCCTAGACCGCTGGTCAGATTTTTACTAAATTTGAACAATGCTGACAATAATTATGGATTTCGTGTTGAAATATGAAAGGTTTTCATTTAACGCATCAATGAATTTCCTGGAAAGATAAAAAACTGCATCTGAGGCTGTATCTCTCCAAAGCTTTGACATATTTACACCAAACTTTGTATGTGCCAAAATGTCTTTTATGACTGAGTTAATATTTACACTTGCCTCTTGTTGTCTTCTCAGCACTGACTTCACCCATTGAATACCAACGGAACCATGTTGGGGCAAGCAGTCTGGGTGGACCCAGCAGCAGTGGACTTCCGGGAGGTAGCAGCAGCTCTGCCATGGGTCCCAGCTGTGGCTCTCGGTCCAGAGCTTCCCGAATCCCTCAACCTTCTTCACGTCTCCCTCAGCCTGTGCAGCATCATCACGCCCCCGCCCCAGATGACCGCACTTCAGGTACGTGTCCTCTTCCTGACCAGGATCTAAACGGTGAGGTCCCTAGGATGCGGGTTCTGGAGAGCCCCCTGAAGGAGCTACGCGAGGATACCCAATCAGGGACACTCATTCCAAGAGCCACAGTCACACCCCTGTCTCTCACCCTAACAAAGCCCCGTCTCAGAGTTCCCTCGCCCATTCTCTCCCCCTTGAATCCTCAGAACTTTACAGTCCAGAAAGGTTCCCCGTTTTGGGCCTCAATACCAGTCTCGCCTACTGGCAGGCCCGGCTCTTACACAGAGCAGAGTGACACGTTGAGTCGCAACCAGTGTCAGACTCGCAGGCACTCCGCCCACAGTAAGGAGTTGGACCGCATCAGTACTTGCTCCTCCACCAGTGAGCAGTCCCTGCATTCCACTCACAGCAATGGGGTAAGAGCCAAACTCTAGATCCTGGCTTCAGTGAGGCCTAGTCCTGCTTCACCTCCACCTTCGGCTTCATACTAACCTGCTGGGGTATATGTGCGTTGTCCTGGAACTAAAAGAGGATTCTCACAGGCTGTTGTGGATATTAACTGGCCTGTTTGACTGTGCTGAGCAACTAACAACGTACACTGTTAACCAGGATAACTCCTTGAGAGTTTCTCAGAAACTCTGTACATCCGTTGACTATCTCTGCTGATTCTGTCTGCTCTGAACTGGCAGGATTTTCTTGCTCTAACTGCCTGAGAAGACCTAATGCGCAAGCACTGGGAGCTCATAAACCAGCCAACTAACAATTACTAACACTTTTTTTTTACTTTTTAACCCGCTTATGACTTTTTTTGACGGATTTCAAAAATGCTTTTTAAGAGAATCCATCTTGGGGGGTGTTAAAGGCCCCATAAAATCCTGCACTGACTGTGCTGACAATAGTCTATTATAGAAAAAGGAAGTTGGCGTAAAATAGCAAATAGACTTCACTTGTGTCAGAAGCAAGTCTGAAGCATAGGGATATGGGGGGAGGGGTATATTCTCATTCTAGAGATCATTTTTGGACAAAACATTTGGGTACGCACATAAGTGAGGAAAGAGTCATCAGTATATTTTTATAAAAACTACATTTTAAGTTCATATATAAAATATATTTTTGTCAACTTCTGGTAGTCAACCACACTGGTAGTTTTGAGAGGCTTTTTAAGGGTGTTAGATTTCCTCTTTTAACCAACAGAGTGTTTTAAACTAAAATGACTTTCCTTTGTAAATCTTTTCCTAGAACTGCTTTCGCTTGCTTCTTGCTCTCTGACATCTTCAACATACTTCATATACAGAAATACTAAATCAAACATAAATAATCTAGAAGTTGTTACTCTAATGTTTTGCTGTGTTTCTGTTTTTAGAGTGAAAGCAGCAGCAGCAGCAGTGTGTCAACCATGTTGGTGACCCAGGACTATGTGGCTCTAAAGGAGGATGAGATCAGTGTGTATCAAGGAGAGGTTGTGCAGATATTGGCCTCTAACCAGCAAAACATGTTTCTAGTTTTCCGTGCCGCCACAGAACAAGGCCCAGCAGCCGAGGGCTGGATCCCCGGCTACGTTCTGGGTCACACCTCCACCATCATTCCTGACTACCCTGATGGAACTCTCAAGTAAGGATTGGTTAATTATTATTGATTATAGAGTGGTTAGTTCAGGATTCCTCAAATCTTGCCCTAGATGGCCAGTGCCCTGCGGAGTTTAGCTCCAACCCTGATCAAACAGACCTGAGCAACCTAATCAAGGTCTTCAGAATCACTAAGAAATCACACATAGGTGAGCTTGATCGGGGTTTATGCTAAAATTTTGCAGGGCAGCAGCCCTCCAGGTCCAGATTTGTGGAACCCTAGAGTAGTTATTTCTAAAGTGAAGAAGCATCACATGAATTGACCTTTGCAATTTTTGTTGTTTATACAACCAACAGATTTCCATATTTTAACCAAGTTGCTAGCTTTTGCATGTTAAAGTGCCGAAAATTATATATAAATAAAACTATTAGTTGGAATATTATATTATATTATATTATATTATATTTTGACAGTGGTTCCTGCAGCAACATAGCCTTAAAACACATTATCTTTTCATAATATTTTTTGAAGTTTACACAGGACTTGATTTTATTCACAAAAATTTGATTGGGTTTTGAAAACCGTAAAAAAAAAAGATTAAAATCATGAAGCTTTCTTTGAAATAACCCAAACGGCAAAAAATATATATCTTTAAATATATGTTTTAATATATTTCAGAATATACAAAAATAGCCAAAAAATAAATCTTTAAATATATTATAATATAACATATCTTTAATACATAGCCAAAAATATATATATGCTAAAATAAACTTTTTAAATATATTTGTGTACATATATTTTCTACCAATATATTTTTTGGCCATTTTTGGTATATTTTTAAAATATATTTTTAAAATATAAATATATTTAATGAAAACAAAAAGAACAGAAAAATACATTTTGAGCTATATATTTCAATGCACAGAAATGCATTTACGTATGCCACATTTGAAGAAAAACTTTATTTGTTGTCTATAAAACATATGAACATATTTTAATAAAATTAAATTATAAAATAGCTAAAAAAGCTAAAAAATATATATAAATAATCTTTTCGAATAAGCATTATTAAATCATTATTAATGCAGTTTTGCTCTATTCCATTCATTTTTACCCTAAATGTAAGCTACTGTAAGATAAGAAATGTATTTTTGTCCCTAAAATTCATTTTGAAATATATTTTGATACGGTTTGAAAATATATTTTTTTATTTCAAAAATATATTTAATTGATTTACTTCACTGTTTACAACATATATTTAGCATATATTTAAAATATATTTTGCTATCAGAAAATGTATGGCAATTTTTTTGCTATAAGGGAATGTTCACTCATGAATTCTCAAAATGAATGTTTATGAAGTAAGTTCATATCGACCTTAAAATCAGCCTATGAATGCATCCACTTCTGACGTTTTTAAAAGATGCCACTGTTTTTAAAACAATATTGACTTCTTGTTTGCCGTCTAATATTTATAGTGTAACTTTGAATTAGCTCTTTTAAAATAGTGCTGTTTGACATTCAGGAAGTCCTCATCGTGGCACACAGCTCTACGCATCAGACGAAAGTCCGAAAAGAGAGACAAAGATGGAAGGAAAGAGAGCAAACCAGAAAATGGCTATCGCAAGTCTAGAGATGGATCAGCCAATAAGGTTTCTGTAAAGGTACTGCTTTTCAGTCTAACAGTCTAATGATTGATTATGTAATCATTACTTATGTAATTTCATGCTTACTACAATTTCTACATTCTGTATGAACATTCAACATTTTTTGCAGCTTTTGAATCCCAACTACATTTATGATGGTAAGTAAAAATATTGTTCTTTCATTCTTGGAAATCTCTCTGCATAGATTAAATTGTTTGTGTGTCATAATGAAAGAGCCAAATGACTGTAAGTTTCTAATTTGCTGACAGCAGTTCCCCCAGAGTTCGTGGTCCCCCTGAGTGAGATGGTGTGCGACAGGGGCGACAGTGTAACTCTCCGCTGTAAGATCTGTGGGCAGCCTAAAGCCTCGGTCTGTTGGAGAGGGCCTGACCAGAGCACTCTTAGCAATGGTGGAAGACACACAATCACACACAGGTAAAACCAGTTCACAGACATCATTATAGATGTTAAACGCAGGGGGCACTCTTGCTTTACGGATTCTGATCGAGTCTAATGCGAAGGACGAACAGTCATTTCACTACTTTCAGAACTGTTTACTGAAAGAAACATTTTCCATGCTAAATATTTCTGTGAAATTGTCTTCACGTTGTTCATTGACTACATTTGGTAACAATTGGCTATTTGGACAAGAACAAATTGATTTAGTTTTACACAGTGTCATTGCTATCGGTTTGACAAACTTAATCGCTCACCTTCGCACAATATTTGATTTCCTTTGTGGGCAAAGTTCCTAATTACATATTTGAATTTTAAAATTAAATAGCTAAATAAGAATGAAAAAGCTTGCACACCCTTGCGTCAAAAGTACATTATATGTGGCATATTCCTACCAAAAGTACTGTTTTGATTAAGATCGACATGACTTGAAATGAAGAGTTTATTTGCAAAAGCAGATAACTCTGTTTTTTAAAATGTTCAAAAGTCATGTTTTTTATTGTTATCATGTTTTATTGTATTAGCTGTATTTTTTAGTTATTTTTACTTTATATCAAAATAACTGCTGTAGTTTGATTGAGATTAACTGGAATGCACAATGAAAAAACATGATTTTTGAAAATTGTTAAAAACATCTGTTTTTGCAAATAAACTCTTCAGATTACTTTTGGTGAGAAAGTATACATTTTTTATTTACTGTATTAATATTTTCTACTTTTGGAGCTATGGTGTGCCAACTTTTTTTCATTGTTTGTTTTTTTTTTTATGGTTGAGCACCTCTTTGAGTTTTTTTGCCTCCTAGATGTGCATACTTTTTGCAAAAAAAAGCTGAAAATTAAAATGCTGTAAGTTAAAAAAATATTAAAATTAAATTTAAAATCTTTAATTAAAAAGCATACTGGTTATTTAAAAAGGTTATTTATTAATTAAAAAGTTGTACAAATGCTTTTAAAAAATAATTAAATATATGTTAAGTAAAATTGTACAAATATTTAGTAAAAATAAACTAAAAACATACAAGTATACATTTACAGGATGATGTACAATCAGCTAGTTTTTGTCACAAAATAAACCCTGACAGAGTGACCAGCACCCCGCTTTAAAGCGTATCATCCACAATGTTTTTTTTTTTTTTTTTCTGATAATGACTCACTGTCTGAAAATTATTTTGTACGTATTGCATAAGTGAAATGCATTACTAAATGAATGTACATGAAATATTGGGTAACACTTTACAATAAGGTTTATTAGTTAGCATTAGTTAACTACATTAGTTAACATGAAGTAAGAATGCACAATACTTCCACAGCATTTATCTTAGTTCATGTTCATTTCAGCATTTACTAAAGCATTATTAAAATCACAAGTTGTGTATGTTAACATTAGTTAATGCACTGTGAACTAACACGAACAAACAAATAATTGTATTTGAATTAACAAAGATGGATAATAGTGTAGTAAATGTATTGTTCATTGTTTGTTCATGTTAGGTAATATGTTAGGTTATTCTAAAGTGTTACCAAATATTGAGTTGAAATTTTATTTTATTTAATTAAATTGTTTTATTCTGTGAGAATTATTTATTTTGCTTGTGAGATAAAATTGGCTTCGGACAACAGTATACAACAGTACAATAGTTATATATATATATATATATATAGTTTAGCAGTCATTATATATTATATACATTTTATCTGACCATGTATTCCAGGGAACCATAGTTTTTTAATAGACTATGCTGTACATTTTTGTTTTTATACATAGCACTTTACATTTGTCAGCTAATTGTTTACTTTTTGTTCAGTGAGACAGGGGAAGTGACCCTCCGTATCTCACCTGCCACTCTGGACGACAGCGGCACCTACACCTGCATCGCCTCTAACGACGTGGGCTCAGTGACATCTTCGGCCTACCTCAGGGTGCTTGGTCAGTTGATTTTCAGTTGCCACTGCTCAAGACAAAAACAAAAAATTATTAGAAGTTGAGTCACCGACGTTTTTGTTTTCTCTAGGCGCTTCCTGTGACGGCATCCTCTGGAAGGATAACTTTGAGTCCCTCTACACTGAAGTCATGGAACTGGGAAGGTACTGTACAAATGAAATGCTGTAATAGTAAATCATACAAAATTTTCTCTTTATACAGCTAACATTTTAAACCATCTAATGTTTTTTTCTGTCCCGTCTGCAGAGGCAGGTTTGCCGTCACTAAGTGGTGTGAGCAAAGAGGAAGCAGACGATCAGTGGCCGCTAAACTAGTAAATAAGAAGCTAATGCGTCGAGAGCAGGTGGTTCAAGAGCTGGGTGTCCTACAGTGTCTTCAGCATCCTCACCTGGTGGGCCTGCTGGACACCTATGAGACCCCAGCCAGTTACGTTCTCATCCTGGAGATGTACGTGGAATTCTCTTCTTAATCTGTAACAAATTATTCCCACACATAATGACTAAGTTAATGATAAAACCAGTGAAAGTTTTTATTTTCTTCTTTTGGGGAACACATATTGTTGTAACACATTTTCTCCTTTTTTTGCACATCAGCGCTGATCAAGGTCGTCTCCTGGACTATATTGTTAGCTGGGGGAACTTGACAGAAGAAAAGGTGTCTCTTTACCTACGGGATATTCTAGAAGCTTTACACTACCTTCACACATGCAGGATTGCTCATCTTGACTTGAAGGTGAGCCTTCCTATAGAATTGTTCTTAGTAAATTAGTAGATCATTTGTGGAAGTAAAGTACCTAGATGGCACTCAGCTAGTGGACCTACTAGGGCATCTCAACACATTTCCAAAAGACCTGCAAGATGGCTTAAAATGATTTAAATGAAGACAAAACCAGCTATAAAATACACAAAAATGGAGTTGAATTTATTTGTAACAATTTACTCTCAGAAATTACTTGGAAATTTGACAAACAAATGCATAGAAATAACAATTAAATAGAAAGAGTAAAATAGTATTTTCTTGTAAACCATACTCAGTGATATTTGTTTTATTTACCATTTCAAAATATTTTATGCAGTGTAAACTATAACACCTAAAAATCAAGGAATATTTCTTATTGTAATGTGTTCACTCAACAACTGTTGATTTATATTTAAAAGTGTGATTTCTAATGTTGGAAAAGTCATGGAAATTTCCATGATGAATATATTTTGTTTAGTTATGTTGAGCTCTAAAATACTGGTTGAAATTGCTGAGAAATTACAATTTGTAAAAAAAAAAAAAAACTACTGAAAACATAATGTAAATTCATTAGTCATGTGTGTTAACCCTAACCCCCAAAAAGTGTTAACCCTAAAGAACATTCATTTCTTGAAATGTCTAGTCAGTTCTTTACTTAAGTTATTTAAATTTTGAATTACGTAAAATTGTATTACATAAAATAAGCCGAGAAGTGCTAACAATACAAAGTTTTATAGACTAGACAGAGAAGTTCGATTTTAAGAGTTAGCAGGATGCAGTGAAGTGCTTATGTAACTCAAAACAAAAGAGAAATGCGAGTGGCTCAAATCGAAACTGGTGCAGAACAGCTCGGCTCTTAAGCGCAAAAAAATATATAACAAGCAATAAAAATACAAATAATTCTTCCTGGTGACAGCTTTTATTCTAAATATAAACAACAGCATAACTAAATCCCAATATTTTCCCTTCCCAGTAGAAAATATTAATCTAAAGAACAGAAACAGGATATTAAGCAAATATATGTATATGTATTAATACAACACGTAAAAATCTAAATATATCTACAGATATGACTTATAAAAGGAGGTCAAATTGTCACTGAGCTGTCATCAAATATTTTATCAATTTTAACAGCTTTTTTGTGCGTTTTTCTATATTATTAGTAGTAGTTTTAGTAGTAGTAGTAATAGTAGTAAAAGTAGTGTCTAATACATGGAGTACCTAATGTGTATGTCCTAAAGGGTATTGCAGTCTAAAAGGTTGAGAACCACTGATTTAGGTGTAATATTTAAAGTGAAATATAATACATATACTGAATACAATATAGTGAAATGTCCCTATTGGATGTTAGAACAGCATTTTGTAAATGTGTTTACAATATTTACAACATATTAAAATTTACTTTTAGTGTTTCAGACGTTTGTAAATAAAAGACTGATGCTTCAGCCAATTTGTTATTAAGGGAAATAAATAGAAACATTTGCTAATTTAGTTGTATAAATGACTGTTTATATCATTCTTATGAATATATATATATATGAATATTCATAAGTGATTAAACATCTGATTTACAGAGACTGCACTAATTCAGTCTCCAACTGACTAATTGCTTTTATTATAATAAATCACCATTCCTAGAGATTTTGTGACATCTGTGGTTAAAAGAAAAAATAAGGTGGGAGGTCATTTTATCGCATCTTTCCAATACTACTGAACAGGGTAGATACAGATAATATACTCACCCCCTTGTCATCCTAGATGTTCATGTCCTTCTTTCTTCAGTCGTAAAGAACTGTTTTTTGAGGAAAACATTTCAGGATTTCTCTCCATATAATGGACTTTTATGGTAACCCAGAGTAGTGTGGCACAATATACCGGTACTTAAAAAGTATCGTGATACCCTGCTTTTAAAAACGGTACGATTCCGTATTTTACTAGTACCAGTACTTTAAGAATGCATTTTAATAAGAGCCGTATTTCTGCGTGTCTGTGTTAGTGAATGGCGCAGACGCTGTTTTGTTTACTACACACAAACACGTGACGCTTGCTGTGTTTTCAGCCTCTGCCGCCTCAATATATGAGTACATGAACACATGAACTTAATCTCTAGAACCGCTCTGAGAGTCACTTCGTGAGCATTTTACCGTTTCTTTTGCGGAAAACTATTGTCATATAATGAAGACCCTAAAGTTCCTCACAGCAACCCGTCAAAATAACTTGCTTTAACTTGACAGTCAGAAATATATTAATATATTACTTAATGTAAAGATAGTACTATTAATAATAATAAGACAATGTTTAAGGAATATTTATCAGGAAAAAATATTTACAAGAATTTATTTACCAGAAAATTTTAAATACACAGCACAGTATTTCTTAAAAAAAAAAAAAAGAAAAGAAAGAAATATCCTATAATAAATTAATTCCTTATCAAATCTAATTATCCTTTATAAATTCATTAGACATGCTTTTGATTATTAAAATGTAATGTAACGATTAATATAGAATCCAGAAAATTTATGGAAAACAGAGATTCACAAACAAAACAGAATTTGAGAAAAAAAATAAAACGTATTTCATAGGGCCTTAAAATATATAATAAAAAAATAATAATAAATTGCTGTTAAATTCTGCAAGTTTCATGATTTCAATGAATTAGGCATGTTTTTTGATAAATACTTATATTTTATGTAACTATTAAAATAGAGTCTAGAAAAATTAAAATGGAATGTTAATTTCAGATTTCATAGGGCCCTCTTTATTTTATTTGTTTCTTTGTTTTGTTGTAGTTGTCCTTTAGTTTGTCACTCGCGTCTAGGTTCTTATTATTAATAACAAAGATAAAATAAAAAATGACTATGTCATGATATAAATTGTTGTTGTGAAATAAAATTACTATATCATGAAAAATGTTTTGGCTTTATCCGTTAAGCTAACTTACCAATATAGCAAAGAATCTTGTGTAGTGGCATTGGCATGTGATTAATATTATTTTATTTATTTTTATTTTTTTGTAAAGGGGGGGATGAAATGTTTTAATAGATAAAATAACGATGGTCTCCATTTGGATCATCTATTATTCAATTACTTTTCCTGTGTTCAATGTTTTTTTTTTCAAAGAATTGGTTCAATAGTAGTATCGTGATATTTTAGTCAGGTATCGTATCGAAGTCAAAATTTTGGTATCGTGACAACACTACCCCAGAGTTTGAACTTCCAAAATGCAGTTTAAATGCAGCTTCGAGAGGCTCTAAATGGTCCCAGCCAAGGAAGAAGGGTCTTCTCTAGCGAAACAGTCGTTATTTTCTAAAAAAGAATTACAATTTATATACTTTTTAACCTCAAACGCTCGTCTTGTCTAGCTCTGCGTGAAGTCTGTGTAATCCAGTTCATGACAGTAAGGCTATGTCGAAAAACTCCCATCTCATTTTCTCCTCCAACTTCTAAATTGTCCTACATCACAGTTTTACCTTTGTTTGTAAAGGGCGTTTGACCTTATTTGCATGTTCACTTTGTAAACATTGGGTCGGTACTTCTGTAGCGATGTAGGACGATTTTGAAGTTGCTCTCTTAAATACTTGACTGGATTACAAGTCAAGTGTGCTATTTAATTTTAGTTTTTATATTTTGAACCTGTCATGTGTCTGTGTTATCCCATATTAATCTGCGTTATGTGTCTTTCAGCCCGAGAATGTATTAATCGAGCAAACGTCAACCCAGCCTCTAGTCAAGCTGACGGATTTCGGTGATGCGGCACATCTCTCCAACACCCCGTATATCCACCCTCTGCTGGGCAGCCCAGAGTTCTCCGCCCCCGAACTGGTGTTAGGTGAACCTGCGGCTCTTGCATCTGACCTCTGGAGTCTAGGCGTGCTGGCGTACGTGATGCTCAGCGGGGCGTCTCCTTTCCTGGACGAGAGTGTCGAGGAGACCTGCCTCAACATCTGCCGTCTCGACTTCAGCTTCCCGGAGGACTACTTCCGTGGCGTGAGTCAGGCGGCACGGGACTTCGTATGCATCTTACTCCAAGGCGAACCGTGCAGACGTCCCTCTGCGCAGGTTTGCCTGCGTGAGGAGCCATGGCTGCAGCCCAACATGGCCTCCGCCGCAGCTCGCCTTGACACTTCCAGACTTATCTCTTTTATAGAGCGGAGGAAACATCAGAACGATCTACGACCCGTGGCCAGTTTCCGAGCATTCCTGCGTAGCCGCCTACTTAGCCAGACCTGAGAAATACGTAGAGTGGAAATCCAACAGTAATCTTGTTCTTCTGCAGTTCTGAGTAGGATATTAAGGAAAGTATTGGTGATAATTAGGAAATATGCTGAAATCTCATCCTCCTTTTAGAGTAATTCTGAAATGGGTCTCTGTTACTGTAACTGCTGCTGACAAAACTCTGAAGTTCCCCTTTCCAACCCTTCAAAAAATCATTTTAGCTACATGTACATGTTCTCTCTTTGTATGGACAAAACTCACGAGAAAAAAAAATGTGAATTAAGAAGGGGGGGAAGATTCTTTTGAAGGTTTTTTCCCTGAGCCAGAAAGGTTTAGCCTCATGTTCGGACAGTATTTCAATCAGGTTGTTTCAGTGGAGTACTGTAATTTGAATAGCTACATTCAGGAAAGATTACATTTTGTACAAATCATGTATAGAAGCACAGTAAAGATGATATCTTTATCCTGAACGTTTTGGAGAAAAAAATATTTAAAGATTTAAAGGGAAGTAAAATCGGTTACACTATGGCATTCATCTCAAGTTCCATGTTTAATAAACATACAGTCATATTGGAAAACAATCATAAATGAAACGACTTTTTAACAGCTGCAACTCTTTCGGACATGGGGAGTAAAAGATAAGCTTTTCATTTTAACTCGCATCTGTCTATCAGCCTTATGTTGTAAATAAACTGGACCTGCCTTCATTCATGTTAATTTGCAGTGTTTGGAATGCTTTCTCATTGGCTGATCATGACTTTCAACTGACCAGTTAGAATACAAGCTGGAAAGCCGCCGAAGGCAGGAAGTATTGGTAACCACAGCAAATGTGCACTCTTTGTAACATGTTGAAATGTGCAATGTTGGGGCTTTAACATTTTGCAGCTATTTATAATGATTCGTGTTAAATCAACATTGTTAAGTACATGTATCAGCCACTGCGAGTTGAGATATGATGTGTCCGTGGCTCTTTTGCTGAGTTTTCTGTGTTCAGTATTATTTTGTAAGCTTAAGCCTCATTGGTGAAAAATAATTTGTGTCTTTGTCACACTTTCGTTATGAATGTCGTTATTTTTTATCGTTATACCAAAGTTAATCCTCATGTACCTAAATGCTTCTTCTCCCTGTTTGGTGGTTATAATTTGTAACAATAAGTTATGAATGCAATTCTGACTCCTGGAGCAGGAGTTTACTTGTATTGATTGTTGATTTATTTATTGTGTCTTGTTCGGTTTTTGTTAATCGAATTTAATTGAAGTAGTGCTTCATATTGTCGGAATATTAGGAATTTTAATTTCCATATCTGCTCATGGTAGCAGTAGTCTGTTGATGTAAGTTTGCATGACTAAATGACGAGAATTATTCTGTTTTCAGTTCACTTTGTTTTAAATACAATGAGATGAATCGTTCCCCATGTACTGTATCTGTTGTACAGGAACAAAGTACCAAGTTCATTGTGGCACCTCCAAATTGTGAGCTGAAGTTTAAGAGGCAAGTTGCAGTGGTCTAATAATCCAAAATAACAACTGTCAACCCTTGTCACTAAAACCTAGTTGCAATTATTTTATTGCTGAATATAACGGAGGTAAATAACATGCTGGGTCAGTAATGTTAGTATGGTTTTTCATGTTTTATTTAAGTTAGTTTCTCACAATGTATAGATGTACAGACACCATAAAAACTGGACGTAGCGACACCCTGTTTTTTTACATAACAATGTCATTTTGAATGTTTTTGACTCGATGTTAATTTTGCATGTATATTTCTTTGTACAGAAACCATACATGTTTGCACATTCTGTGCTGTACATAAGTTACTTTACCCTCAGTTATTTTTGAGATTAAACATCTGAAACATTTTATTCGTACAACTAGTCTCCAGCGTCTTTGTTTAATAAAGTGTTTCTCCAGTTTGTGTGTGGGATTGGAGGAATTACTCGACGGCGTTGTGTTTATAGTTGCCTGTATCTAAACTGATTTGAGGATTAGTATTTTTACACGTTTCCTGTCTATGTCTCTTGAGGCCTCGCCCAGACGATGTGAAAACCATCCGGGGCGGCTGAGGAAACAGGCAGGTGTGAAAACTGCATCTGCAGGTGCTGAGATCTTGGTAAGATCCCAAAACAGATAAATGACTAATTAAACTTCCCCTGATCTTATCACAGTGGTCTCAGCATGTGCAGGCAACTGTAAATACGAACTGTAAAACTGTAAACTGTAAATACATACAAGTGAAGTGAATTGTTTTGCAGAACAAAAAGAATATCAAGAATTCATAATTGCTCGTTGATTTTATTATATTTAACCAAACAGGCAATGAAATGCATTTGCATGGTCACATTTTTTTATTGCAATTACGTATATTAATTAAGAAACTGACTGGAAAATGTACTTTTAAAATGATTAATTTACATAAACACTGGGTTCAAAAACCTATCTATTTATTTATTTATTTTTTTTATTTAAAATAAATATCCAGTTAGGCATTGATGTGTGTATCATTTTGGGAGCACGTAGGCATACCTGTATTTAAATGAAGTGATGCCTTTTACAGAAAGGTTCGTGACTTTATTCACGGCTGTTTTTTGAAACTTGCAGAGTCTGTGGTTGTTTGTTTGATTGTGTGAATATAACTGCTTTGTTTTTTAAGAGGTGTGAGAAGTTTGGTGTCGAGTTTAAACTGCTCCAGTCACCCACGCATACTGTCTGTTCCTCTTAAGAAACGCAATGTGTCGCGGTCTGTTTTAAAGTTTCAAACTGTTGACTTTGACGTTCAAATGCTTCCATTTAATGGCTCAGCCCAGGCTTCGAGGTGTAAGATGAGCAACTGAATGAAAGCGACTTTTCATACTGAAAATAAAACTTAAAATTCAAACTTCCATAATCAAATTTTCCCCTCTCAAATTGCTTTCTAAGAAAACATGCTGAACAGTTTCCATGACTCATTTTCGTCTTTTGCTAATTCAGGTTTGAAATAAGTTGTCTGTTGACAAGGTCGTAATAAAGGGGTATTTAGACATCTGAAACCGTGTGCAGTTATTAAAATAGTACTTAGTAAAACTTGTAGCCATACCACCAGGAGGCACACTTTAACTAGATCAAGAAGTCTAATCATTCAAGTGCTTTAATGATTTGTGATATGATGTCAGCTTAAGAAACTTATCAGAATGCTGTATTTGTGGTTTTTAATTGTGGTCATGATTTGATCAGATACCTTCCTGGAACATTGATATCACCTAAGATAACACACAAAGCTGTCAGTTCTTCTCTGTAACTGTAGTCTTTGAAGCGGCATGGAAGCACACGGTACTAGGGTTAGTTTATGCTGAAGAATACTGTACATCAGATACCTCAAATACGTCAATGTTTAAAAGGTAAGAGTGCTTCTTGTGATCTTAATGAATTCTATCCCTGTGCAAAATATTGGAACAATAATATGCTAATGTAGTTGTAAAACAACTTTTTATAGGCTATTCAACTTTTTGTTTAATAAAAATGAACAAAATTATATTTTATATTTATCATAGTCTAGGCTAAAAATGTGGTCCTGCTGACACAGCATGCAAAAATGCTATAGTATCTGCAGTATTTGAACTTTATTAAGTTTCAAACTAACATGTTAGCTAGTAAAAAAAAAAAAAAAAAAAAAAAAAAAAAATCAGGCTGGTTGGAGTAATTTAAATAAAATATCAAATCACTCAAGCAAAGCTCCTTATTTGTCTTGTAAAGAAATAATCAAAAATTTAATTCCTCAGAGACAGGATTTGCAAAAGTATGTGCATACAAAATAATTGCATAGTAATTACTTCTAGAAACTTCCTGCCAGATGTTATTAGAACACTTAAAATAACTGGCGTACTAATGTCAAATTTTATATGAGTTATCATTTTTAGTATTTTGTTCATACTCAAATATGATGATTTAAATTATTTAAATAATTCTAAGATTTAACATAAAAAGCAGAACTTTATAGTTAACACTGTCTAATTAGTTAGTGTCAAACTATATAAAGCAAACAAATACTGTTTTATTAATTGTGTTATGCCGTCTGCTTGTAATTAAATCTGTATGTAAAAATGACAATGCTGTGTACCGACTTAAATTTAAGCAATTGTATTGCATCCAATATATCGAAAATCAAAATGCACCTCTCTGAGTAACAGTGATCACTTAATGACTGTATGCGTGTATGTATGTATGTGTATATATATATATACACTGCCCTCCAAAAGTTTGAAAACGCCCTAGAAAAGCGAGGTTTTGGACAATATTGGTATTAATCCTTTTTAATTTGTGATAATTTTGCACTGATAAGGGACAACACAAACTACAAAAACATATTTTATTACATAACACATTACATTACATTACACATTCGATTCATCAAAATATCCACCATTAGCAGCTATTACAGCTCTGCATAATCTGGGCCTAAATTCACTGTATTCTAAACTTAACTGGCAATCAATTGTTGAAGCTATTAAGGTGTGCTGACCCAAAAATCTTTTAAAAACCTGGGCCAAGTTTAAACCAGTAACCAGGCATCAGGCAAAAAATGATTAGGATTTATGCTGATATCGTCTAAAACCACACTTAGCCAGGGGTGTTTCCAAACTTTTGGAGGGCAATGTATATATGTGACCCTGGACCACAAAACCAGTCATAAGGGTCAATTTTTCGAAATTCAGATAATATACTGAATAAATAAGCTTTCTATTGATGTATGGTTTGTTAGGATAGGACAATATTTGGCTGAGATACAACTATTTGAATAAATGGAATTTGATGGTGCAAAAAAAATCTAAATATTGAGAAAATCACCTTTAAATTTTCCAAATGAAGTTCTTAGCAATGCATATTAGTAATCAAAAATTAAGTTTTGATATATTTACAGTAGGAATTTTACTAAATATCTCAATGGAACATGATCTAATTTCCTAATGTTTTTTGGCATAAAAGAAAAATCCATACACCTCCATACAATGTATTTTTGGCTATTGCTACAAATATACCCCAGCGACACATATATATATCCAGGGTCACATATATATATATATGTGTGTGTGTGTGTGTGTGTGTGTGTGTGTGTGTAAGTACATCTGACGTTTTTCTGTACTAACTGTTCTGTATTTTCTGTACTGACCCTAACTCAGTATTGTTATCTCATTTTTGACCAAGATGGGTTTTTAGCATTGGATGGAACTCTTCATATATATATATACATGTGTGTTAGTAAATCCATATATATATATATATATATATATATATATTTCCTAACTTATGTGTATACTGCACTTCCCAAATGGAAGACTTTCTTTTGACTTTAGTGCTGGTTTCATTTGCTTCCAACCTGCTTTTGCACAGGTGACCTAAAGGAGGCGACATAATCTCAAGCACTGCAAAGCAGTTGCCGCTGTGCTGATGCTCTTCAATTAAAATAATTTACAACTGCAAAGAAAAAAGTCTTGCAAGAATGAAAAAAATAGTAACAGCTTTGACCTGTTCGTCATATAAATGAGCAGCACCCATAACGGAGCTTTATTTTTGTTGCACGACAATGTTCTGATATGGTAACAAATGTGTATTGACTTCTACTGGATGTACACCTAGTGTTTCTTAATGTTTTCAAATGTGTGGTTCTATGCATTTCTACTGTGTGCAACAAGATCTTATGTTTATTCAAAGATTTTTTGATGTTTTTTTGTTTTGTTTTGTTTTGTTTTTGTAATGAA
The DNA here is from genome assembly GCF_022985175.1 of Labeo rohita. Classification (NCBI taxonomy): domain Eukaryota; kingdom Metazoa; phylum Chordata; class Actinopteri; order Cypriniformes; family Cyprinidae; genus Labeo; species Labeo rohita. The sequence continues at coordinate 29,727,903 of NC_066884.1, read as the reverse complement.
TGTGTTTAATAAACTTTAAGAGTCAGGGAAACACTGTTCTGATGGACACTTTACTATCCCATGAAGCAACAGAAATGGACGTAGATAACAATACTACACCTAAAATGTTAAAATGTCACCTAAAAAGTTATGACATCTGTATCTGTCACATATCAAATGTGTATTAAATTTGTGTGTATGTTTCCCCGTTTAGTTCATTGCTTGGTCAGTTCTTGTTTGGGTTTTGGATAGATGTAAGTTATTCTTGTTTTCCCTGTGTGCCCATGTTTCTGTGTGTTTTTGTTTTAATGTAATAAAACACTTAGAAATTATTCTTGTCTCCACCCCTCTTGCTACACCAAACTATGACAGTGTCAAGTGTTATGACAGAAAAAAAGACTGTTTCCTGCTCATGCATCCTCATAATAGGCTTTCTCCGTCTGTACACTTCTAAAATGTACCATCGCCACGAAAAGGTTGATTGCAGACCAAATTTATTTTGATAATATTTTGGATGATATTTCCTGTATTATGTTAGTACTTCAGCATAATTATTTCAGTTATTATTTATTATAAGCAATCTCTTGTTTAATGTTTTGTTGTTGTTGTTGTTGTTTTTTAATGTTAATGACCCTGCAGCATACAGACCACTAAAAAAGCAGGTTAGGTAAACCCCCTGGGGGTCTCACACACTAGAGGTTACATGAATTACATATCAGGAATTTTAAGGCAGGTTAAATGAGTTTGCCAGTATGGTTTGAAATTAATGAACAAACAAACAAACAAATAAATAATATTCAGTAACTAAAAAAATTAATAATAATAATAATAATAATAATTAAGTGTGCACAAAAGTCTACTACAAATAAGCAAGCCTTTAACTAAAATTATCATAAAGGTTAAAATGTTAAATAAATTAAAACAATATTAAAGCTGTCCTATATGAGAATCCCTGTGATGGCAATGGGATATCAGAAAAAAGGGCTAGTTTTTGTTGTTGTTGTTGTTGCTTAGTTTGTTTTTGATGTATTTGAGTTGATTTTGGCTTGTTTTTTTTCTGGGACATGGCAACCCTAAAGATTGGTCAAGTTTGAAATCAAGTGCAAAATACATCTAAATGTACCCTTATTACTACGTTCTATATGTAGATACAATTCTAAAGAAGCACAATGGATTTTTTTTCTTCTGTCACTTCCGCAAACCTTAAACATAGATATAATATTGTTTACAATTGCTCATAAAGGCTTTCAGAACTGAAACCCGGTTATGATAAAAGGTGTTACATTTCCAACACATGCTATAAGCGGTTGACCAATCGGAACAGACTAGGCTTTTCTGAAAGGCAAGGTTTAAAGAGACAGGAAATAAAGCATTGTTTCAGGCAGTGGGTGATAAGAGGTGCTGTAGCAATGCACAGTATGAGAAAAATATTATAAAAATATTATAAATATAAGATAATAAGACACATATAACATAATAAAAGCCCATTAAAATTATCACCTTTTTTGTGACAACCTGACCCACTACTGGGGTGAGTTTTGTCATTTAAAGTTCACAAATCAAAGTAAAATGACAACCCAGTATTACAGAGCAAAATCATACCTCTAGTTCTACGTATCTGATGTCCAGTCACAGTTTTTTGTGATGACAAGACGCATGGCCTGCCTTCTGGAAGAGCGAGCTGTCAGAAGTCTCTTCAGAATCAAATTGCAATCATTAAAAAAAAGGAAGGATTAAACCCATGACATTCATCTTAAAAATATCTTTTTTAAAAAAAAAAAAAAAAAAAGATTAGAATCTTGATCTAATAAAGATTAGAATCTTATTAGAATCTTGTATTACAGTTTACTACAGTTATCCAGTCAGCTGAGGTTCAAACCATGGTCAAAAAATTTAAGACGGTTTGGGTTGTGTTGGATGAGCCTCAAGCGATTATGCATAGGGGAGAGTGGGGTAAGTTGAGCCAGTGGGTAAGTTGACCCACCCCCTTTATCTTGGCAACTGTACACTTTTACTGTCACGTGACAATGTATTTTGGAATCACACATCATTTCTACCAGACTGTGAAAAGGAGAAACACGTGGGAGGAGTGGAAGGCACCCATTTACTTTAAAAACTTTGGCTGGTCAGTAAAATTTTACCATAACAGATGTAATGGCTGTCACATCAAATCAGGTCTAAAAATATTTATAATGCATATAAGTGATTTAGCAACGTGCAAATCATTAGCTAAATATTAGCCTGAATTGGTAAACTACCTAGTCCCCCCCCAACACCCCCCCCCCCACACACACCACCCCCAAAAAATACCAGCTATGGGGCAAAGCAAGCCAAATGCTGTGGGGTAAGTTGAGCCAACACTATAACTTACGCCACCATAAGGCACTGAAGTTAAGTTAAATTTCTGAAGTAAAAACTGGTATTTTAATCTGATATTACGCAACTGGTTTAGTTGATCATATATATACTTATTATTTGTAGTTTATTTGATAGGGACAGTGTACCAAATCGTTCCCTGAGCACCAGAAGATGCTTTTTATCACATTATAATTATCTTTCCACCTGTAATGTTTACTAGTTTCAGTGACATTTATTCCTTGATTCTAATTCTTTTTTTTTTTTTTAATTTTTACCCAATAAATGCTCTGTTTAGTCTATTTTTTGGGAAGGGTTAGACTTTTGTGCTGAACATGTTTCAGAAAGGCAAACAGTTAAAGACTGAAAATTAAACTTCATTTGATTTGGTTTTATTTTAAGTTAGCTTTAAGAAAAGAAATATGACTGTTTGTAAAATTACATTTGATTATTAAGTTATTAAGGTCAATTATTTTAAAAATTTCACATGGGTTTGAATTAGATTCGGTCAGATGGTTAGTTTTTACCAGATGGTTCATCTTACCCATTTACTCAGGTCAGCTTACCCAACTCAACAACTTAACACTTTTTTATAAGAAGCCATACTTTTAGAACCCTATGTCATAGATACATTCTGATCATTTGAAATAATAGAAAATGTCCTGAAAGTACTTTAGATAGATTGTACTTCATCTTGAGGACCATATAACTAAAAAGTGGCTCATCTTACCCCACTTTTCCCCTACAACATATAACTGTGTACGCATGCAACAGTTTTTACATGTCTCTAATAGATAATTCTTGTCATTTTCAATGCTGTTGTTTCATGTGCTGTTTCATAGCTGTGTGTTAAGTACAAAATGTGTGTTTACTTTTACATGTAGAGTCTGTGACTCTAGTGCAAAAATTTCCAAACTTGTAGATTACAAAAACAGTAAGTACCAGTTTCATTATGGTTGTGGGGGTAGTCCCTCAGGAGGTGTTAGTATGCTTTATGAATGTCATTCTGCCCTGTGAATGAGTGATGTTTATCACACAATGTTTTGACTGGCTAGTGAAAGCTTAATCACTCTAACTGGTCAGATAAAAGAACACCACACATAATTTCATTAGAAGGCCTGGGGATATTAGACTGAATCATAATGTCCGCTATGATGACAGTCTATGTTTGAGTCTATGCAAAATCTGCTCATCATGGGAGAAACATAGTTGAGCACAGTTTGAATCATGCTTTTGTGGAGAAGCAGTGGCTGGGGTCTGTGGTTACGTCTGTGACCCAGTTTCTCTCCAGCTCTGCTTGAGTTTAGAGCTGTTTTTGTGATGTATTTCATTATAGATTACTTAACATACCTGTTTTCACTCATCGCATTGTTTTTAATAACTCATTGCAAAGCATAATCTTTCTTTCTTGTGACTTTTGCCTGTTTACTGGTAGTCCAAAAAGTACAGCATCTACTTTAAACATGAATCTCCCAATGTCCCAAAGCGATTTTTGGTATTATGCTAGTAAATACGCTTACAGAACAATGAGGGGCATTCTGTTTTTGCTTTCCTTGCTTGTGATCATAAACCAGTGTGTGTGTGGTTCAGGTATACCACTGCATGGACATGGAGACAAACATAGCAATATCCAAAATTCTCATGGGTATTGTGTAAGGGGTTGGTTTAGAGGTAGGGTTATAGTAAAAACCATTGGTATGTCCCCATAAAACATAGAAGTGTGTGTACCTGGTATTTATCACGTTAGATAGATAGTAATTTCAACAAAAGATAGTAGTAGACAAAGATAGTAATACCAGTAAATTTTGACCTTGTGGGGACATTTTGAGGCCTAGGTTTAGGTGTACGGTAAGTGTAGGGCGATAGAAAATACGGTTTGCACAGTATAAAAACCATTACGCCTATGGAATGTCCCCATAAAACATGGAAACACAACGTGTGCTGGTGTTTGTGTGTGTGTGTTTAAACTGTACTTTTTTGAGTTGCTTAATTTTTAATCTTATTAAAAAAAAAAAAAAAAAAAAAAAAAAAATCAGAATATAAGATATATTCAAAAACAAAACTAAAGCATTTACTGTTTTATTTATTTGTTTATTTTGTGTGTGTGTGTGTGTAAATTGTATTTTTAACATTTACTTATACATTACTAAAATCAAAAGTTGTATATTTGTTAAAAATTATTTAATAGACCTGAGTTAACAATGAGCAGCGGCTGGTTGCATTTACTGCTAAGACTAGTCTACTAAGAATCATTTTTTCATTAAAAAGTTAAAAATATTAGTTAATGCATGCACTTATATTATTATGTCTATGAAATGTCCCCATAAAACATGGAAATCTGTGTGTGTGTGTGTGTGTGTGTGTGTGTGTGTGTGTGTGTGTGTGTGTGTTTAAAATTGCACTTTTTCTAAATATAAAATGGTAAAATGTCTTAAATGGGCTATAACACACTCTCAGAGTTGCTTAATTTTTAATCATATTTAAGCATTTTGTTCAGAATATGAAGTATATTCAAATGATATTTGATTATCATGAACTGCAATTAAAAAAATAAATAAAACTAAAGCATTTATTATTTTATTTATTTATTATTTATTGTGTGTGTGTGGGTGGGTGGGTCTGTGTGTGTGTGTAAATTTTAATGTTAATTTTAACATTTGCTTATACATTACTAAAATCAAAAGTTGTATTTGTTCAATAGACCCGAGTTAACAATATGGTTGGTTGTGTTAATTGCTAAGACTAGTCTAAAAGATAAATTAATATTAGTTAATGTAATATTAGTTAATGAATGCACTTGCGTTAACTAATAGTTCCTTAAGTGTTACCATGTGACCTTCTTGCTGTTAAGAATGGTGTAAAATTATCACTCAGCAACGTGAGCCTCACACTTATACACATTTTTATTGAAACTGTATGCATTCTTGCAAAATATAATTCATATAGTTAAAGTTTTAATAAACAAAAAAATCAGTAACAGTAAAATACAAAGTATATAAAATTACTAGAAAACCAAAAATTATGAATAAAAATTAAATGATCCAATAAAAAAACTAAATATAAACGTCTACAGATATATTTACAAAATACACTTGCTTGACACTGTATGATCATTGAATGTTCAAATATGCCCTCATCTATGTACAACTTTCAAATTAATCAACTTTCTATCCTTATCTATATACATGGGGGGAGGGGGTTGGGGGGGGTGGGTCTGTATACCCTATTCCAAATATTCTTCTACTCAGACTGCTGTAGCTGATCTCTCATCCAAACTAGTGGTCTGTGAGTAAACAGATCCTGGGGCCCGTATAATGTAACTCTTCATGAACTGCAGTCTGCTGAAGGGTGTCCTGTACAATAGTCTGAAAAGTTGCCTCCTAAATTTCTCTCCCACAAACACATAGAGAAAGGGATTCAGAGAGCTGTGTGAGTAAGCCAAAGCTTCTGTGATCTGCAGACTTAGATTGATAGCCTTACTACCCTCACAAGACTGAGTTATATGATTTTTCAGTTCTAAGACTTTCACAAAAGCTGCAATATTGTATGGAGCCCAACAGCAGAAGAAGACCACCATGACTGCGATGACAAGACGCATGGCCTGCCTCCTGGAAGAGCGAGCATTCAGGAGTCTCATCAGAATCATTGAATAACAAAATCCAATCACTAACATTGGAAGAAATAAACCAATGATGTTCATTTTAAAGATACCAATTATCTTTGAATTTTGATAAGAATCTCGATTGCTTGTTTGATAAGATGTGCATACTTTTGTTCCGTTGTCTTCCGTGGTTTTGAGATGTATCAACTCAGGAAAGGATGCAGAAACTGCAGTGATCCATATGATCACACTGGCTAAGATCCCATATGTCCTTGTTCTGACTCTCAAGGCAAAAACAGCATGAACTACAGCTAAATATCGATCAACACTCATCAGTACAATGAAGAATATCCCACTATAAAATCCAATGTGGTAGACACCGAGGACTATAGTGCACATACCATCTCCAAAAATCCACTGCTCTTTGGCATGGTGTGCCAGAAAGGGGAGGGAGGAAACCAAAAGCAGGTCAGCTATAGCCAGGTTCAGAAGACAGATGTCAGTCATACTTCTCAGCCTCACACCCATCAAGACCACCCAGATCACCAATATGTTCCCGAGAAAGCCCACAATGAAAAACAGGGAATATAACACTGAAAGAATGTTAGCTCCATGAGTTCCATAATGACAGGGAGCTGAGGTGAGATCCACCTCATTCCCATCATAGTACCCAGAATACTCAGAATATGGTGCATCACTCGATGACGCACCCGGAACTGGTCCATCCATACTTAAAAAGGAAAAGGAAAAATATACTATAAGCAACACAGAGCTCCTCTTTTACATGTGACTAATAAATGTGATATGACCTCACCTGGATGATGTAAGATTTAGATAAGGGATAGTGTTGGATACCGTCCCAGTCCATGGAGACTGTGCGGTGGTCCTGTTCATTACAAAGAGACAAAGAAATGTAATTCTCAGTGAAAATGGCTCTCCAGCGAACATGCCTTTAGAACAACACTCGTCAGTTATAATGCAGTAATTGCCATCAGTCATGGCTTCCGTCCTGTGCTTCCCCAAATTAAAAAGAAATGAATGATACATCTATCTTAACTTGTGTATATATATACTGTTGTATGTTATTTCTATTTTCTTCATTGTTCCAACTACATTGTTTGAACTACATTTGGAGATGATGTTTGGTCTTACCTCAGCAACACAGCTGTCGAATTCATAGTCAGAAAACCAAGTGTTCTAACTGGGTTAGAGCAAAAGGAAAATAGAGAGTGTTAGTATAACAATGCTGGTAATATAATCTTTAAGGCATTAGTACAAAAGTATTAGCAAACAATTTGCGACTGCTTTAACATGAATAGACATATTTATGATATCAATATGATATATTTATAAACATATAAATAAACACATTTACATAGTACTTTACTAGGTATATGCCATAATAATAGCCAATAAACAGTTTTGTTACAAAATTAATCTTAATGCCAATTCCTATGTATGTTGATACCTGTTTATAATCAAACATTTTATGAATTAAAATTAATGTGAAAATGTGTTATGAATAAACACAAATGAACAATGAACAATAGTATGTAAATTAACATTCAATTATTTTTTATAAATGCAGTGGAAAAAATGTCGTTGTTAATTCATGATACCAAATGCATTAATGGAAACAAACTGAACCTTACTGCAAAGCGTAACAAGAATCAGTAACATTTTGGCATCTTACTTTAATAAGTGGGCACATTTTATTAAATTCAGTTTATGTTAGTTCTACAGCACTTGAATATATATATTACACTTTAATATCTATCTATCTATCTATCTATCTATCTAACTAAAGTCCTGTGAATTATTTATTATCGTAACAGAAAATTTCACATACCTATGAGCACTATGAGCTTCGATCTGTGGTGGAAAGCACCTGTGACATTCAGACTGATTCTGTGACATTGAATGTTTCCAATAGCTGGTTTACCAACCATAAAAAGTGTGAAACCATAACCATGTGAACCATTTCAAATTGATACAAAAGGTGGTTGCTATAAAAATGAGGCTAAAGCTCATATTTAAAGTGCTCTCCAGGCATATTAAAGGCATATAAATAAACACTGTTTTAAAGATGTTGAATCAATAATGTGCTTGCCAGGAATACTCACAAGTGGGATAATTGGTGTTGCCCTCTGACCTTCCAAGCAAAGACGGGAAGTTGAGATGAGATAAGATTTTATCTTATGAGGTCGGTCAAAAAAACATGATCTATTATAGTTTTTTTTTTCTCAGGGTATTGGTTTGTGACACTTCCTCTGTATAGGTAAACTGGGGTAGGGGCTTTGCAGGTTGCAGAACTAGTTTCATATCGGCTGCAATAGCAATGACACGCTCCCACCATGTTTCGATTACAGGAAATTACATTCCTATTCAACTATGTTCTGCCTTTTATATGTGAATGGAAAAAAAATGTTGTAGCACTGCAATATAAACTTCACGGTGTTTGAATGATGCAAAAAAAAATAATAATAAATAAAAATTTTATGCTAGTAAATAACCAGTAAGAAAACACGCTCAGCATTGCACGTGTGCTCAGAACAGCTGAGAAATGTGATAGCGTGTGGTTTTACACTCTACACACATCCAACCACTTAAAAGTGTTTTAAAGAGATGCCCATAATCCCCATAACCTGACATACCTTAAAATTTATAACCTCTGGTGTTCTTCAAGTGTTTTATCATTACATAACAATGTTTGGGATCTGCACCGTCTGAATTAGTAACACACTGAAACAGAAAACATGAAACCAATCGAGGGGATGGTTTACCTTTGCTCTTTTGTGGGCACTTGTTTGCCTAGTTTGTCTCACAGTTTTATGGTTCTACAGTTTCTTCACTGTGAGAGAAATGTGTGCAGACTCAATGTTAAAAATATTATTAATATTAATAATAGAAGTAAAATCTAACTAGAATTTTACATTTACTGAGGAAACTTTAAAATGTAAACGGTGCTTGCTCACAAGACTTGTTGCCACGTTGCTAAGATGTTCATGACTGCGTTTTCTTAGAGCATCAAAAGCCTAAGTACAGTACATTGTAGACCCATTGCCACCAATGGAGCTATGATCAACTTAGGCTTACAATGCTTTTGGGAAATGCAGCCCTGGTCGGTTGCTAGGTAGTTGTTGCTGCTGGCCTAAAAGAGCCCAACCTCAAGTCTTTAACATTCTTGTTTCTAGATATGCTAAAATAGGATTTTTATCTTCCACCAAGCAAAACTGAGTTTTAAGAAGAAAGCTCACCTCTTCTCAACAAGCCACATGATTTAAGTTTTAACTATAGCACAGATGCATAGGACAAGTTACATGCAAAAATGTAATACGGAGTCAGAGCTAGAAATGACATCACACCCGAGTTGACCATGTTACAATACACAAGTCAGAAAACCAAGATTGATAAATCTTTTTTCCATCTATTAATAGCAATACCATTGATGCCTATAGTGATATTAGACATATATGTTTTAATGGTCTCAAGAACTTCCCACATATTATTATTGGTAACACTTTAGTTTAGGGTCCAGTTTTCATTATGAATTAGTTGTTTACTAGCATGAAAACTGGCTTTTTATTAGTACTTACAAAGCACACATCAGTGCCTTATTCTGCATGACCATATTCTAGATCCCTGAAACCTACCCAATACTTAAACAATTTCTACAACAGCTACCTTATCTACATGGCTATGGCCCTAAGTATGTTAGAAATTGTTTATCCACAGCATGTTTTCAAAATATCTGACTGCTGCTTGATGATTATGCCACCTTTGATTTTGAACATTATCACACCATAGAGCTAAACTTATGTTTAGTGACATTTAACAGTTAAATTATTCAACTGTATCTTAGGTTTCAAATCTGGTATCACATCAATCAGTGTTCAAACTCTTGTACAGATAGCTTTTAATTATGCTGCCAGTAAGTTGACAGCTTCAGGCAAAATAACGCAAACTTTTTTTCTACTCTGCACCACACACATTGGACTAGAGGACTCGGAACACAAGCACTGTCATATAAACTGTGAAAACCAATCAAGCCAATCAAAACAGAGGACCAGAACATTTTTTTTTTTTTTTTAATGTAAATTATACTTATGTGTTTTACTGTAGAGAAGGTGGTTTATCATGATTTTTTTTTAATCAGTATTTTGCACATTTCCTTTTGACTGCTCAGGATGCTGCACAATTTTTTTTTTTTATCGTCCTAGAATGTGGTCTTAACCATAATATTTGCATGCAGATAAAATCATATGTACCTCATAACGAGGAAGTGGTTGTGTGTGATCACATAGTCCAATCAAAAACATCAATGAATGAACTTGCATCATGCCTTGCATCAGATACTCAACAACATACATAAACATGCTCTTGATAGATCTGGATGAATACTTTATTATTTTATTTTATTATTTTAGAACTTTTTTGAAAGGTTACTGACATATTGTTGTACATTATCATTTTGATTAGATTCTGTTCAGTTGGGCATTATTACTATAAAATGCTTTCATCAATGTCACATTGCTGTATGTTGCAACTGTTTTGGGGCATTTTTTTACAATCTTTCTGGATTACTTTTCTGAGTATGTTTGGTGCTACTTGAAATAACACTTGTCAGCAGTCTTAATGTACTGTGTTTGCATCAGAGCCAAAGAACACAGGAAATCCGCTTCACTCTGCAGAGCATGTCTCTTCAGAAACCTGTGGTTTTCTGCAGTAGCTTTAAAGGTAAAGGCAAAGGTTAGGGTTAAGTTACTTCCCTGAAGCTTCAGAGTTACGTTCACAGTTTTACAATAAGCTATTTCCAAAACCTTCCTGATACTGTTTAGAATGACAACCAACATGGTTGTGAATATATTATGCAAAATAAATGATTTATTATTGAGTTGATCTTGCATTTTGTATTGATTACATAACAGCTATGTATTGTTTTAATTCATTCATCATGCTCATCAAGTTTTTGACAAAAATCAACAATAGACCTTTAGGGGTACAACAGCCTGTTACTGGGCAGTACAAGGGACCACAATGTAAGTTCTTTACCCTTAGTGTTCTTAATGGTACATGTCACCATTCTAAGGTGCTAATATGCACCATCTAAGGGGAACAGAAGGTAAAAAGGTGTCCCTTTGAGGAAATTGCCCCAGTTACAAGCTGTTGTACCCCTAAAGGAACATTTTTTTGCTGACAGTACAGATGAAAAATAGATGAAAAAAAAAAAAAACATCCCCATAAAGGTAATAAAATGTCTATAAAATTCAAATCTAAAATTCCATGGTCTAAATAGTATGCCATATATGCCATATCATTCCATACAGTGTTATGCAATAATATGCCACTTAATTAAATTGATAATTTCTGCATGTAAAAGTTTAAATGACACAATTAAGTACTGTGAAGCTACAGAGACAGTGTTGTAACGAGTTTTTTTTTTTTTTAATGATTTAATACTAAAGTAAGTGTATGTACCTGATTGCAGTGCCATATGTGTAAGGGAGGTCTCTTGTGGTAACTGGTAGCATTACAATATACTCTTGAAATACAATTTAATAATTTTATATATTTGTTTATTTACATATTGAAAAACATCTTGATATATCTGTCAATACATTGGAAGTAGTTTAGGCATAAAATGTACCATAACAAACTTTAGGAAAATACAATACAATACAATACAATACAATACAATACAACACAACATTCACAGACATTAATCCAGTAAAGAAAAGTTCAAGTAAAGTTCCTCTGTTTAACAATACTGCTTTCGCACATCCTCTTCTAGACCATGTGAGGGGAAAATGCTTTGTGTTTGGTTTTGCTTACGAAGTGTAGGTGTGGTTAATGATGTTTTTTTTTTTTTTCTTTTCCTATTCCTGTGGTTAATGACTATTGAATTGAACCAGTGATTAATAGTTTGGCAGGTCATGTGATGAGACCCCAGAGATATTATAAATATTAAATCATTTGTAAATTTAATGCATGAGTTCATTTTTAAACAAGTTTGTGAAACACTAGTTTATTCATAAACACACAGAAAGAATCTCTTGCCCCACTAACCTGAAGCAGAAATGTTCATATGCTTGTATGATTTCATGATGATTCTTTCTTAACGGGGATATTTGGTTTCACTAATTGACATAGTAAAATTATGATGATATTACCATCATTAAATCAACAAATGTATGGTGCAATGCATGAATAAAGATTGAACTTTAATGATAAGCACAATATTTACAAAAAAAAAAAAAAAAACACTTAACCAACCTAAACGTGTACTTTGGGTGGTAGATAAAAAAATAGCTGTATTGGAAGTTTCATTCTCAGAAACTCCTAAACTCCTACTCCTTGCGTAGAAGTCGATTGGGAGGTCTTCACACATTTAAGATATCTTGAAAACACACTTGCTAGGCATTTCCTAAACTTTTCTCCAACAAAAGCATAAATGATCGGATTTACACAGCAGTGAGTGAGTGCGATTGTCTCTGTCAAGTCCATGGCCATATTGACATGACGATAAGCCTCGCAGTCAGTTAGAATGCCAAACTCCTGCAAGGTTTTCAGAAACACCACCACATTGTAGGGCACCCAGAAGACCACAAACATGATGATGATGCCTAAGATGAGCTTTATGGCCCGTTCCTTTTTTGAGTTTTTTGTCTTCTTCACAACCATTAGGACCCTGATATAGCAGTAGGCTATGATGGGCAAAGAGATAAACAGTCCTACTACATTTTCTCCAAAGTTACGAAAAAGCTTCCACTTCTGGGCTGACCCATCAGGATAAACTCTCTGACAGCTGGTGATGTTGTCCTCTGTGACCATTGCTGCAAAGATGGCCTCTGGAAGGGCGGCACAGATCGAAACAATCCATATAACGAAACTCACCATAATTCCATAATGCAGCATCTTTGCTCCCAGCACCTCAACGGCATGTACGATGACCAAATAGTGATCCACGCTCATCAGGGTCACAAATAAGATTCTGCTGTAAAATCCCACTTGGTATATACCCGCCATTGCCTTACACATTTCATTGGCTTTTATGTAGTGGCCCTGAACATAGAGACCCCAGAAGGGCAGTGAGAGGACCATTAGTAGGTCCGACAGAGCCAGATTCAGCAGGCAGAGATTTGTCATATTTTTCACATGCATGATTTTCAAGAGGACCCATAAGATGGTGATGTTGCCAATGAGGCCAAGCGCAAAAACAATGCAGAAAATGGCAGCCTTGAGATCTGTATACAGGTGTGAATCTTCAGTCAAGCATATGTCATCTGTTTCTCCGTAATCAAATGTTGTTGTTTCCATGCTGTAACAAACAGTAAATGTTATGTAGTGACATGCTGATTAATTGATTGCATATAATAATATTTGCTGGAAATATTAATATATGCAAGAAGAAGACCACACTGTGATGACAAGACACATGGCCTGCCTCCTGGAAGAGCGAGATTTCAGGAGTCTCATCAGAATCATTGTGTAACAAAATCCAATCACTAACAGTGGAAGAAATAAACCAGTGATGTTCATTTCATAAGAATCTTGTGATAAGAAAATTGTGATAAGAATCTTGATTGTTTGCTTGATAAGCTTTGCTTGATGCATATTTTTGTTTCATTGTAATATGTGGTTTTGAGGTGTATGCAGAAACCGCAATGATCCATGTGACCACACCACAAAACCAGTCTTAAGTCGCTGGGGTATATTTGTAGCAATAGCCAAAAAGACACTGCATGGGTCAAAATGATTGATTTTTGTTTTATGCCAAAAATCCTTAGGATATTAAGTAAAGATCATGTTCCATGAATATATTTTGTAAAATTCCTACTGTAAATATACCAAAAATTAATTTTTGATTAGTAATATGCATTGTTAAGAACTTTCTTTGGACAACATTAAAGGTGATTTTCTCAATATTCAGATTTTTTTTTTTGCACCCTCAGATTCCAGATTTTCAAATAGTTATATCTCACACAAATATTGTTCTATTATAGCAAACCATACATCAGCTTATTTAAAGCGTATATAAAGCTTATTTATTCAGCTTTCAGATGATGTATAAATCTCAATTTGGAAAAATTGACCCTTATGGTTTTGTGGTCCAAGGTCACATATGTCATTGTTCTGACTCTCAAGGCAAAAACAGCATGAACTACAGCTAAGTACCGATCAACACTCATCAGCACAATGAAGAATATCCCACTATAAAATTCAGTGTGGTAGACAGCGAGGACTATAATGCGCATACCAACACCAAAAATCCACTGGTCTCTGGCATGGTGAGCCAGAAAGGGGAGAGAGGAGACCAAGAGAAGTTCAGCTATAGCCAGGTTCAAACGACAAATGTCAGTCATGCTTCTTAGCTTCACACCCATCAATACCACTCAGATCACCAGTATGTTACCCAGAAAGCCCATCACAAAAAAGAGCGAGTATAACACAGGAAGAAAACTATCTGCATGATCTCCATAAGCACAGGAAAGTGAACCAGGCAAGTAATTGTAGTAGTCTTCCTATGAGGTTGGCTCATCTTGATCTATCCCAATAACATTTGAACAGGAAAAGGACACAAATACTATAAACAAAACAAGGCTCCTTATTTAATTCTGACTAATACATTTAATATGATCTCACCTGGTCAATTCAAGATTTGAATCAAGAGTCAGTGGAGGCAGAGCAGTGGTCCTGTTCATGATAAAGAGACAAAGACACTCAGTACAAAAGGATCTTCAGTGAACAAATTATAAGAACAACAATCGTTAGGTATAATACAGTAATTGCCATTAAAATTATGGCTTCTGTCACCTGCTTCCCCACACTAAAAAAATATTAATCCATGTTTCATCATCTTGATTGGTTAATGTGATCAGCCTTTCATAACTTTTGTATATATAGACTGTTGTATGTTATTTCTATTTTCTCAAATGTTCCAATCTATCTGTGTTCTTTTTCTGCTACATTTAGAGATGAAGTTTGGTCTTACCTCAGCAACACAACTGTAGAATTCATTATCAGAAAACCAGATGAGGTGTTCTAACTGGGTTAGACAAACAGGGAAACAGAGATGTCAACATAATGCATCTTTAAGGCTTCATGCAACAATATCCAACAAATAAATATTCACTTTATACATATTTATAAACATATAAATCAGCACTGCAAGCAAAACACTATTATTTAATTAAACAGCTGCTTTGTGGCATTAAATCATTTGGATGACGTCTAGTGTCTCAGCAGAATTAAATATAAATGAGTATAGACTAGTATATACTATAGTAAAGTACTTCACTGAGCTAATTTCTATGTAGGTTAATACAATTTTATCAAATTTGTATGGATTAATATGTATGTACTATCAGTTAACACAAATTAGCAATAAGCAATGGTATATAAATTATATACTACTATACTTTAATCTAATTAAATAAAATTATGGTAACAATTCTGATTATTAACCAGTTACTTATTAGCATATCTATCATTAACACATCGGCTGTTTATTAGTACCTATAAAGCACCTATTTAGCATGACCATATTCTACATCCGTAATCCTAACCAATATCTGAATTTAACAACTGCCTTACTAACTATTAATAAGCAGCAAATTAGGAGTGTATTGAGGCAAAAACCGTAGTTAATGGTTTGTTAATAGCAAGAACAGGACCTTAATATAAAGTGTGACCAAAATAACTACTAATTATGAAAAGAAGAACATTAATCAGTAACGTTTTGGCACCTTTCTTTGAAAATGTAAAAGTAGGCACACTCTAATAAATTCAGTGTATTTGTAGAGCACTTAAATATTGTACTTAAATACACAATATATATATATATATATATATATATTGTTCCATAGCAGCTTTACAAACAACATGCCTTAAATATGCCTCCTAGGAACAATATATATATATATACACACATAAACGCACAAAAGCATGACCCACAGAGAAATTAGCATTCTGTGGAAAAAGCAAAACCCCCCCTCCACTTTTTAAACGTAGGTTTTATGAATTATTTATTATCATAACAAAAAATTTCACATACCTATGAGCACTATACACTTTAATCTGTGGTGGAAACCTGTGACATTCAGACTTATCCTGTGACATTAAATGTTTTCAACAGCTGGTTTACCAACCAAAAAAAAAGTGTAAAAGCGTATGTAGCATCCTGTCTAATAAACAGTCAAATTCTTTCACTAATCTGAGTAACGAAGTCTACCTCCCAATTTTAGCACCTCCATCAATGAATGAGTCAAAAAGATACAATTCAGAATGAGATAAAACATTTAGTCCATTTTTTCAACTTCTTCAATTCATCTTTATAGACATAACTTCTGTCGTTCTGATATAGTACTTAGATGACTTGACTTATCTTTGTTGACTCTCCTCATAAGTCGAGCAACAGCTTTAACTGCTCGTGTCCATGAAGGAAATTTAGACAAGTGATGGATCAAATTCACTTCATCAGCACCCTCTATTTTTAAATCTTGAGCAATCTTTACCTCTGGGTCTTCTTTGTCTGCACTGGATTCAGTAAATCTTTCTTCCATAAAAACTTAGAGCCAGAGAACCAGGTTAATGACAGCAATTCACAAACATTTAGACCTCTTGATGCATGGTCAGCAGGATTTTCTTAAGAGGAAACATACTTTCAATGTTGTGGGGTTGTACTAAGCTGTATCCTTTGTACATGATTTGCCACGAAAGTATGAAACATACAAGCTTCATTCCTTAAGTACCCCAATACCGCTTTTGAATCGGTCCAAAATGATTCCTCAACATCAACATAATCTAGTTCTTTTTTAAGCACATTGCTTGCTTCAACAGAGATGACTGCAGCTGTTAATTCTAGTCTGGGGATTGTTATGACCTTTAGAGGCAATAAACTTGATTTTCCCATTACTAAAGCACAGTGCACATTCCCATCCTCGTTGCGGAGTCTCAATAGGAGCACTGACCATACCCATATGTGCTAGCATCTGAAAAATGCAACTCCACTTTTTGTGGAATTTTTAGGTGCATATGTTCTTGTTATGCTTATTTCTTGCAAGTCAGAAATATTTTGTTTCCACTGCTCCCACCATAACTGAAGTTCCCTCGACAAGGAATCATCCCATCCAGTACCACGCTTGCACATCTCCTGCAGAATTCTCTTTCCTTTAAGTAGAATATTCGCTATATGAATCCTATCGGATAATATACTGAAGCAACTGTGGACAATATTCCACGACGAGTGGCAGGTTGTTGCTGCAGCTTGACACTGAACTTTAAACAATCCAAATCCCTTTGCCACTCTTTCCAGCGGCAACTCAGATGCAAAATACAAATCCTTAGCATCAGATGCGAGTTCAGGCATAGGTATACTGAAATGACGTTGTTGTAAACCACCTGTCACACAAAGCTTTCTTGCTTTATCAGCAACCTTAATTGCCTTCTCTGCATCTTCCACACTAGTCATCATCAATAGAAATTCTTCCCATCTATTGGAGGCGGTGACACGGACTGCTTTCTTTAGGCAAATCAAGCTGTGGAGATGAACTTCCTACAATACTCCATCTCAAATCAGTTTGCACAGCAAAGGGTTCATCACCTTTTCCAACAATCACCTCTCGAGGAGCCTTCGACCGAGGGCAGTTGTAACCTATCAGAAGACCGATCTCACAATCCTTTAACGGTGGTACCTTATCCACAGTACTTGACAGATAACTCCATTTTTTTGCGACTTCGCAGGTAGGAATGTGATTATGATTCACAGGTGTGTAATCTCTGGTATAAGCAGGAGGGTGGTCAATGAAACTACCCGATTCATAGACTTGCACTTGCAATCCTGACACTCTCTCACTTTGCACAATTGTATCTTTACCAAGCAAAGTTATTAGTTTCAGTTTTACTGGATTGAGTGTGCCTTAAGGGCATTACTCACTCCTTGATCAACAAAGGTGGTATCGCTTTGAGAGTCTAGCAAAGCATACACAAGTCTTTTGCAGTTAGGATTCTGCTCTGTAGATATCCACACAGGCAAAATCATTGAAGTATTTGCAGTCTGCCCTTTGACAGCCACACTCAAAGCCACTGCATTTGAGCAGCTATTAGGAATGCTTTACAAGTCGATAATGACATTCACTTGCAATGTGCCCTGATTTTAAGCATCCATAACAATGTTTTTGCTCTTGAACAAATCTTCCGTGTTCTTCCAGCAATTTACTATAGAAGTCGGAACAGTTATTGAGCTGATGATTATCTTGCTGACACAACAAACAGGAAGCTCTAATTACTGGTTTCAATGATTTCTGACTTTCACATTTCACGTTTGAGTGGTAAAACTTCTAACCTTATTCCCTTTAGTCTCCTACAAAGTGTGTTTGTCAACGATGGGACTCAAAGTGTGGAGAGCTTGAAAGGAAGTTACTGGATTGCAAGCAGTATCTGCCTCTGCTGACACAAATACACAGAACTCTTTAAAGTCTGGGAATGTACTCGGTTACTAACGTAGCCTCAGTTCCCTGAGATACGGGAACGAGTACTGCGTCTGCTAAGATGCTATGGGGAAAAACTCCTTTTCTCCAAAGACTGAAGCCTTTTTTTAATCACGCAGTAACTGCACAGCCATTGGTTCGTGCAGTGAATTAAAAACTAATGGCTCGGTAGCGCAGCTGCATGAGCCTATGGCAACGAAGCCTTCCAGAGCCTGCCATAATGGGCGGGCCATCTGGCTATATAACCGGGCATTTCGCCATAGGATCCTCAGGTTACATTGACTGAAGCGACAACTGAGTTGTGCAGCTACATAACATGGCCAGCAATCCAGTACTCGTTCCCGTACCTCAGGAAACTAAGGTTACGTTAGTAACCGAGTACGTTGCCTATGGATACTTAACTCGTACTGCGTCCGCTAAGATGCTATGGGGAACCAGTACAATCCCGCCGTGCTATGCTAGAGGAACAACTAATAATTGATCTCACCCTAAGCACCAGAGGGGCTCAGAGGGGCCGAGTATTTTGCAGGGAAACCCACAGGAAACAATAGGGCCAAACTCACAAAGGTTGGCCCAGCCTAAGTAATTGTCCCAAGGAATTTGTACAGCCTCGGAACTCGCCTGAGGGCCAAGAGCGTACAGGAAGGAGGCAACTGCCAAGTACTGAATTTGTTAAGAGTGAGCCCATCTTGAGAGGACCCGGGCCCACAAGGAAAGGACATCCAGATTATAGAACCTGGAAAAATGTGGACGACAAGGCACAGCCGGCCGCCATACAAATTTCTGCAATGGACAAGCTGCTAGACCAAGCCCAGGACGAGGGGACACCTCTACTCCCATGGGGCATGTTAGGCCCAAGGAGGAATATGCCAGCATAATAGTATCAAGTGCCCATTTGGACAGTTTCTGCTTCGTGACCGGAAGCCCTTTGGTGCGGCCACTGAAGGATACAAACAGCTGTTCCGACAGAATGGAACAGAATGCTTAGTATAACTCCTGAACGCCCTGACAGGGCAGAGAAGGTTAAATTCTTGGTCTTGCTCCAAAAGAGGAAGCGTCAAGAGAGTTATTATCTGAGCTCTGAACAGAGTCGAGAGCACCTTAGGTACATAGCCCTGCCTTGCTTTCAGGATGACTTTAGAGTCATTAGGGCCGAACTCGAGGCAGGCGGGGCTCACAGACAGCGCCTGCAGGTCCCCCAGGCTCTAGCCTGAAAGAATGTATTCAGGATGCTCTTGGGGAGGTTTGCAGGTTCCTATCAAAAGGCCACAGGTGCAAAGCCTACAAGGTGGCCTATAGTTCTGTTCACCAGAAAGAGGAGGTCCCACTTCAGCAGAATGGGCCACAGGACTGCTGAGAGCAGCCGAGACAGCTCTGCGAACCAGTGCTGGTTCCTCCAGAGTGGGGCCACTAACAGAACCTTGTGTTTCTGATCCTTGATTCACCTGGTAACCTGTGGGATCAGGGTGACCGGAAAAAAAGTGTAAAGGAGGAGGTTGGGCCAATCGTGGGCCAACACATGCTTGTTCTTGGAAAAATAAGCTGTGCAATGAGAGTTGTCTTCTGAGGTGAAGAGGTTGACCTCTGCCTTGCCAAAGAACCCCCAAATTATCTGAACCCTCTGAGGGTGGAGCATCCACTCTTACAAGGGGAATTTGCTCCAAGATAGCATGTCTGCTCTTTGGTTCAGCCTGCCCAGCACATGCATTGATCTCAGGGCAGTTGATGCAAAAGTGACTTCCCTTTTCGACCAGTGGCTGAAAGCAGGTTTGTTGGTTATCGCACAGCGCTTCCCAACCTGAGTTGGAAGCATCCGCCAAGACCACCTTCTTTCTGCAGACCATTTCCAGGGGCACGCCCTGTTCCATGAGGCCCAGCATCTTCTGAAACGTCTTAAGAGGGCGAGGGGCTCCAAATTTGAATGAGGCCGCGAGCTGCTGAATGGCCATTGTATGTTCTGGCAAGACTACTGCCCTCATTTGGGTTGAACTGTTCCCAGGAGTGATATTCGTTGACTGGGAGACAACCCAAGTGGCTGTGGAGAAAGGATCTGTGACATAGTAGCTCATCCTCCAACTGGGCATTGTACAGTGTACTGATATGCCACTCCCTTGAGGGTGAATCTCAAGAATCGTCTGTGGTGGGGGGAAATTTGGATGTGAAAGTAAATACCTTTCAGATCCAGTGAACAAAACCAGAACCCCGGGCAGACTTACGGGGGGGATCTGCTTTAATGTAATCATCCTGAACGGCCATCTCATGAGGGCGCGATTCAGGTGTCTGAGATCGAGGCTGGGCCTTAGGCCGCCATCCTTCTAGGGGATGAGGAAGTAGCAGCTGTAGCAGCCTGACTTGCTCTGAGCTAGGGGGATGCTTGCTCTGAACTGAGGTGGAGACCACACCGTTGAACACAGGGGTCTCTGAGAGAATTAAAGTGTATAGCCTCGTTTTATCATCCCCAAACCCCAGCCTGACACTCCAGGGATGGCCTGCCAGGCCTCAGCCCGCGTGACAAGGGGTTGGATTAATTCTAGCGGGTGGTCGCCGTACAGGGGACCCCGCACTGATGATAAACAGAAGAGGAAACTTGCTCTCCTCTGAAAACATTAAGTTTTATTTGCTCGCTATCACAGTATAGTTGTGTGGGTGCATGAACGGGCCCAGTATTCACAACACACATGTGCCATAGGCACCCGAAACTGAATGGGGTGCTCTCAAAAAAAATGCTTTGGTAGACTTAATGCTCATATAGCAAGAGCAGTGAGCCCTGAGTGCGCACATGAAAAGTGGCACATGCATTCTCTCCGATCCGCTGGTAGCAGACGAAGGGAGGCGCCGTCTTCATTGAGAAAACGAGCTGCGCGCAAAGCAGAGCGAGACATAAACACTCGTAGTGAAAGCATGTCTGTGGGTGAACTGGCAGGTTGACGATAGGACCCAACACTACTGTAGCGTATTATGTTACTCACCCTCCATGCATCCTAGGTGTATATGACTTCCTTCTTTCAGACGAATGGGATCGGAGTTATATTAAAAATGATCCTGGCACTCCCAAGCTTTAGAACGGCATAGACGAGTGTTTCTCTTCATCAGTCCAAAACAAGTCCAATAAAGTGAGTCAATAAAGGCCTACTGTAGCAAAAGAAAAATATCCATACTTAAAACGTAAAAATCACTTTAATCTAGCCTGCGCTAACAGTTGTACATGGAACATGCTACTTTGGTAAGGGGCGTAGCAGTACTGAAACACCATCTAAGCTGTTCACCAGTCGCAACGCAGTGGGACAGCCAACCAATCACAACACATTTCTTTTTTTTGGAAGGCAGGCCTTCATCAAACCCTTAAAAAACTAATTTGTCCCAGACTGGGAGAAAGGTATTGTAATAATGTAAATTTTGTGTAATATTTCGAACCACCAAGCATGAAAGCATGTTCTTGTACACCCCCAAAACAAAATCAAGACTTTGTAAAAGAGCATAATAGGACTCCCTTAAGACGTTCACGAGCTCTACGGGTCTCAGCCTTCCACTTATCATACAAATGAGTATTTTTTTCTCCCTTTTCTGTGATTCTTCTTGTTGTTATGCTTGCATTCTTCAGTAAGAACAGGAGCGCGTTTTGAGCGACGTACACTTTCACTTTGAGTTTCAACACAATCGTCATTTTGCTTATTCAAATCATTTGCACCTGCATCTGACTTCGACATTTCCCCTTTGTATTTACACTTAAATAAATAATGAAATGACAGCAATACTCACATCTAACATGCAGTCAATGCGGTAATCAAGAACAGGACATAAACTCAACACCTCATTTCCTATACATTGAAATACCAACACACTTAAATGTGAAATTGATTAATATTCAGTCCACTGATAAAGAGAATATATGGCAGTGTCCACTGCAGGTATAAATACTAAGGCGAAAATGCAAGGCAAATTCGTCCTTTCAGAATTCATCTGATTAACTATGATTTTCTGATAATACTGATTTTCTATGTAGATTAATACAATTTTTTCCACAAATTTCTATGGATTAATATGTATGTACTATCAGTTAACACAAATTAGCAATGAACAATAGTATATAAATTAACATTAATCTAGTGGAATAACACTTTAGTATAGGGAACAATTCATAAAAATATGGCGTTGTTATGCAATTTTATGTTTTATTTAATTAAGTAATTAATTTATTTATTTTTAAATCTGCATTACCGTTCTGTGGAAATAGCACCCTACCACTTTTTAATTTAATGAATAAAGTTGAATTATTTACTATCGTAAAAGAAAATTCCACTGAATTCATAAAGAAAGGTTTGTAAAGAAGAGTCATCCAATCTCGCTGAATGAAGTGAAAGTATAGAATTTAAAACTGATTTCACAGTCCTGATCTGACGCTCCCATACTCCACCAGCATGACTAGCATGTGGCGCATTCATCACAAAATCACAATGTTTTTCAGACTGTAATGCACTTTTCTCTTTCTGTGTCAATTTCATCGAGTGTCTTTTTGAATTCTTTTTATTTGCACCCATGAAGTTTGTTGATCAGATCGAATTTGGTGTACAGCACTTCTGATGGCAATGAAACAGCGTAGCGCATTAATGAAGGAGTCAGTTGACATGTCTGAGAACACGTTAACATTTCATTTATCATTCCCATAGCAGAGAGAGCTCTGCAATGTCTTGTGAAAGCTCGAAAGGGAATGTTTCCGGTTACTATCGTAACCTCGGTTCCCTGAGAGTGGGAACGAGACATTGCGGAGGTCGCCATGTTCGCAGCTCGACCAGCAAAGCGGTGTTCAGTATCAAGCAGCTTTCACACCAATCGCGGAAAGCACTGCGCTATGAAAAACACTCATTTCAATTGCTTGCGCCGGAATAGGACAATTTGTTTAGCGTTCGGTGTGAAAGCCGCTTCAGATTCTGACGTAATTGTCACGTGCACCGCATTTTATACTGCCTCTCAAGCTTGTCCATATTGGCGTGTAATTTGCACACTTCGCAACAACTGGCCAGTCGTTTGGACTGGCGTGAGCCAATAGCACTTCAGGAAAGCTTGGAAGAGAAGGAGTTCCCATAGTGGAGGAGGGAACTGAGCTTACGATAGTCGACAGGCAAACTGGATTTGTTAATGGCATTTATTTGAACAGAATAATTATTTGCACTATTAAGATAAGCCGTGAATTTGTGAGTTTTCAAGCTTTGTGAGCTTCGGTTTGCATTTAAAATATAGCCGCCTGTGACGCAGCAAATGGACGACGCTGCACGAGCAGAGGCTAAGATAAATTGTCATCTGCATAATCTAGTCTGTGCCTGAGACGATGATAAATGGATTTGGAGTCTGAGAAGATGGATTATTGTTCGACTGAGTATTGAAACTGTTGTGCCGAATTTCGACTTCCTGCCGGGAATATGATTACCACGCGCATTGTGGTAGGGGGTTCCAAGATGGTTTCGGGGGGATTGCACATGCGTGTCATGTGCCTGTCTGTCAAAGGGAGGAAGCCATGATCTATTTTGGAGCACCCACCCTGTTTTGGAGTTCCCGCCCCCATTTGGAGATCTCCAAGCTGCAGTTATATACCCCTCAAATTTCTCGTTATTGGGGTCGCTTCAACATGCGGAGATGAAAAACAACCCGCGGAACCACTGGTTAAAGTAGCCCAATTCTGCGGGAAAACCACGGACTTGGCAACACTTGAGTAAACCCCCCTTTCCCTCCCCCCTCAGAAAAGGGTAAAACGGAAGACGATGCAGTGATATCCACTCTCTCACTTTATACAGTAACCAACTGCTCGGATGCCCTGGGGAAAATGGTGGGGGAAAACGCTCTTAAAATTGAAGACCTTAAAAAACGGAGGACTTTGGTTGTGCAGAGCTGAATGATATTGACTTAATACGGAGGAAAAAAAGATGGAGAATCGTGAGAAATGAATTGCGGACTTCGAGAGATACTCTCGCCGCTGGAACCGCTTTTGCGTGAAGAGAAAAAGAAGAAAATGAAAATGTCCGAGCCGAATCCATCCGTATTTGTGTGGCCACCTTTCCAGATGACAGCTCTTCCAGACAAGACTGATACTGTCCACCGCATTGGGAAGAGACTTCCAAATACCGCCAGACCGCGGGCGATCATTATCCAGTATTCCTCTCGCGTCACTAGAGACGTTGTTTGGAGAGCGGCGAAATCGTCAGAGTTTCTGCCGGCGAACGGTCTTCGTTTTACAGAGGATCTCACAGCTTTTGACCGAGGAAGGAGGCTGTTGCTATGGCCGGTAGTTGAAAAGGCTCTGAAATTAACCCAACGTAAGCCTGCTTTGTGTACACAACCTTAGGAGGTTCTTTTCCTTTCAAGTTTGATTTTGTGTGTGTGTGTGTGTGTGTGAT
Organism: Labeo rohita; assembly: GCF_022985175.1. Taxonomy (NCBI): domain Eukaryota; kingdom Metazoa; phylum Chordata; class Actinopteri; order Cypriniformes; family Cyprinidae; genus Labeo; species Labeo rohita. The sequence continues at coordinate 29,703,091 of NC_066884.1, read as the reverse complement.
GCTGCAGGACAATAATGACGGCTGTAAACTTTTTATTTGATTTGGTCTTATCGTCAGCTGTGTCTGTATTTTCTACCTCAGCAAGCTCTGTTATTCTCTATTCATTGTTCTTTTTGCATGTCCGTTTCTGTTATTTCTCTCAATGGGAAAATAAGAGACATGGCTCATGGCTGGGAGCATTCAAAATTTTTAATTGAGGATGTTTTGCACCATTTCAGTGACCTGAATGGACATTTTCTGCTTATGGTCATGTGTTTACATAATACTGTGATTATACTTATTAACAGTGTTGGGGAAAGTTACTTTTAAAAGTAATGCATTACAATTTTGCGTTACTCCCTGAAAAAGTAACTAATTATGTTACTTAGTTACTTTTTATGTAAAGTAATGTGTTACGTTACTTTTGCGTTACTTTTAAAATCTGGGCAGGACTTGCGTCTTTGTTTTTAATATAAAACAATTCTAATTTAAAAGCCCTTATACACCAAAAGTGAAATGAATTCACCTCAAGCTGAAAGAAAAGTACATTTATGCAGGAGATCACTCTTCAGCTATATAAAAAAAATGAAGCACAAATGTTAGTTTATCTAAAGTAATTTGTGCTTATTAGTATGGTTGAATTGCATCATCAAAGGTCAGCAGCAAAGGCACTAGTTAATAAAATGGGAATAAATACATAAAGGATATTTATTTATTTTTTTAACATATTTAATTATTGCAGGATTGCGTCATATTCTGAGTTTGCATTTCACTGTTTTTATTCATTTTGAGGAATACTGAATCTGTTTTTTGTGAGTGAGGTGGGGACTTTAATATTGTGATTAATAATATTCTTGATAGATTGCCACCTAAACAGTCTTCCTCTAAATACAAATTATAATAATAATAATAATAATAATTAAAATACATAAATATTAAAAATAGTTATGGATAAATTTGATGTTATCGATATTTGGAGGGACAAATATTGATTCCCAATATTAAATCCTACACTTGGAGCAACAAAAGTTGTTCTAGACAGTCCCGTACAAAACTATTGGCTTGTTTCACAGTCTGTCAGGGATTTTAATGTTTTAGTATTCTACCTTCCCCTATGACTCTTAATTAAATATTTCTAGATGAAAGCTCAAAAGGAAAATAAATAAATTCTTAAATATGAAGTAGGTAAATGTGCAAGGAATTATGGCTAGAGCAAGGAGAGCAAAGTGCAGCTTGTTTTTTCAGAATGTAAAAGACTATTATTTAACTATTAATTATTTTAAATATCAATGGAACTTTTACTTCAGATCCAAATGAGATCAGCTCATTTTGTGCAAACTTTTATTCAGATCTTTACAAGTCAGATTTTTGCATGGACACAGCTTTGTAATTTTTCCAGTTAAATAATATTAGGCCATTATCTAATAAGGATAAGATAACCTGCAGCTGTGACATATCCGTTGAAATAGGTCTATTGAAGCTCTTAAGAACAATAAATCTCAGGTGGGCTGACAGCCGAATTTTACAAAAGTTTTGCTGATGATTTAGCACCCTTTTTGCTTAAGACTTATTTGGAGAGTATTGCGTCTGAAACACTCCCACCTACCTTATAACAGGGGTTACTCACTTTATTACCTAAACCTAAAAAAGATATTCTGTTAATCAACAATTGGCGTTCAATCTGTTTGTTAAACTGGGATTTATAAGATATAGCCTTGGTAATGGCAAAAAGAATTAAACGTGTTTTAGGCTCAATAATAGACAAAACTTAGTCAGGCTTAATTCCAAAGAGGCACATTGCTAATAACATACGCCTTGTTTTAGATTTATTAGACTATGATGAACTGATCAGAGAGGAAGGTTTTATATTGTTTGTGGATTTCTATAAGCCTTCAATTCCCTTGAACATTATTTTATTTTACAATCCCTGTATAAATTTGGTTTTGTTGATTTCTTTTGAAAGTGGTTAATTTTTTGGATTTAGCTTCTTTAAATAATACATTTAAACTAAATTGGTTGAGGCAAATTTTGAATGACTCTGACTCCATTTGGAACACTATTCCCAATTACATTTTTCCTAAAGTTGGTGGTCTCCCCTTTTTATTGGTATGTAATTATAATTTTTCTAAATTGCCAGTCAAATTGTCAAATAAGCAGGTGCTTTTGGCCTGGCATTTAATTTACATACACAATTTTAGTCCCCACATGTACTTTATTTGGAATAATCAAGATAATCGATACAAAAATAAAACAATTTTCTTTTCAGATTGGTTTAATAATAATTTTCTTTTGAAACTTGTAAATTCAGATGGTCTCTTGCATTCTTATTCTGAATTCTTAACTAAATATGGTATACCTGTCACCCCACGTGGCTTTGCCATTGTGATGGATGCCATCCCCAGTGGAGTATTTGCACTTTAAAAAAAAAAATAAAATAAAACTCTGCTAATTACCTTCTTATATTTCTTGGACACTGTGAAACAGCAATAGGGAAGATTTATTAGTTTAAAATAATTATTTGAAAAATTATTATAATTATTTATAATATTATTTTTTTTTTTTAAATATTATTTAATTTAAAATATTACATTTTTTTCCATTGTGCAGTCTTTATTCTTAACTACTGTACACACTCCAATAATACGATGTTCAATAAGTTCTACCTAATACTGTAGCAAATCAGTGTCTGCCCCAACATCTACCTGTACACAACTATGTAATTTGTTGAGGCACACTTTCTGTTTAACTAAATGTTGGTTATAAAATACACAAATGCATATAAAATGACCATTCAGGAATGTTTTATTTGCCTCCACCGAATGAAATTGTCATTGCATTGATCACAGGTCACGCTGTTATAACAATGTGTCAGCTACATAAAATGGTCTTTAATTACATCTGCAAAATTGGTGTCTGTTTCTCTTTTGTATTATGATCTCCGAGGAGCTGGTCAGAAACGCATACATTTCTCAACACTTGAAAATAAATGTATACTTTGCAAGCTGGACACAATTAACTAGTGACCTACATTACGCAGTCACAGTGGTACTATCAAGGGCACACACCACAGCCAATCTTAACAGAAAGACAGTAAATATTAGTATGCTTCACAGTTGTCTTTGATTATCACTGGTAATAAATAAATAAATAAACAAATAAATAAAAAAATTGTAAGTCATACCTTACATAAGCAATATTGCATATTGAGTAGATTAGGGTTACCATAATACTTACAGTGCTTAGTAAATAACATCTATTGTCCAAGAGGTTTCACCAGCACAAGATTAATGTGTTTCTGACCATGCAAATGGTCATTATATGGGAAGTATGATTTTTGCAACACCTGCCGAAATCATACTGCCCTAGATTACAGGCTCACAATATGCATACTGTAGGCTTGAATAAATGGGATTTAAAAGAATATTGATTTTACGTGTATGTGTCACTGGATATGCATATGCAGTGTAAGAGACCTGATGCACCTGCTCATAGAATCTAGAAGCTGGGATTTGGTGTCTTCAAACCCCTTTTATCCCCAGTCATTAGATCTAATAAACAGGTTATGTTTTTGGCAGGTACAGTGTATGAATTTAGGCTAATTATTAAACAAAATAAATAATTCATATATTCATATTATTATTCATTCACTCTTTAATCAGTAAACATACACACACAGACACACACAGGGAAAAAAAGAGACTGACATGAAGATTACTGAACCCAAATGAAGGAGTTTAATCAGAGGTTGCAGTAACATGTAAAAGCTAAAGTACAAAACAAAGCCAAGCCAACCAAAAGTCAAGACAACCACATATATAAGGAATACTTACAAACTACCAAAAAATGCAATCAATGTAAACATTTACAAAGCATTTTCTCTTCCAAACGCAATATAATGACTAAATCGATATGAAATTATTAAGTTAATAATTTAAACATGCTGCAATTTCATACTGTTGTGGTGTTCATTGTGCCGAAACTACCGTCTCTGAACATTAAACAAAAAACTGCCGTGTCTAGGGAACTGATGTCATGTGCGTGCACACGAGGAAGAGTCGGATTCCGGCAGATAGTCGAAATTCGGCAAAACACTTGTTAGTTAGTCTTTTTTTTTCAATCGCAGTTCTGTTGTTTGTACGAATGGTTTGATTTTGGGAACGTTAAACTTTTGCTATATTCTGAGTGAACAATCCACTCTGTTTTCACATTGGCCATGTCATTCTGTTACAGCTAAACAAATTATATCTAGCTGGTTTAATGTTTTAAAATTGATAATGGGTAAAGACCGAACATATAAATCAATCACAGTCACTCCCCAGAAAGCACACGTACGTCTGCAAGATGTCTGTTAAAGATGTCAGTTTTACATACATTCTAAATCATAAACATCTTAAAGACATCTAATAGACTTCTATTTGACATCTGATAGGAAACGTTCAATAGACATTGCAGATGAGCAAACTATGTCTTGCAGATGTAAATGCAGATGTCAAATAGACATCTCCAAGATGTACGTGTGCTATCAGGGTCCATGCTGCTTAAGATGTTGATTCACGCCTTCCTTTAATCCAGCAATCAAAAACAACTTAAAAATCACCTAAGACACACATAACACATTTATATGGCCTGCTTCTGATTTTATTTTCAGGCTAAACAGTCTGATGGAGATCCAGTGCTAATGTAAGTGCTTCACAAGTATTATATTTGTAGTCCTGTGAAGTATTAAATGTAGTCATGTAAAAAAATGTCAGTTCCATGATCGTGCTTTTTAATAATTTAATATGTATTTTTTTTAATTTTTAATAATTTTGCAAGCACAAAAAATTCTTAGTCATGTTCCTAATGCTTATTTCAAATGTAGTATTTCTGATTGCTTCCATGACTTCCATGGTCCTACAGTTGCTCCCTGCACACTTACAGAAATTAAATGGTCTTACCATTCAAGCAGATGTAAGTATGTAGAGATTACGCAACAAATCAATGGGTTACCTAACGTAACCTGGGTTCCCTACCAAAAGCTACACTCGATGCTGCGTATCAATACGCTAATGAGAACATTCTTTGTTCGACCGGTTGTGAAGATTGTGTGTCAAACACGCCAAGAATTGGCTTAACCTCGGTAGGTGACGTAACTGATTACGTGCACCTGCGGGTTATAAATAGATGTGAATCGAACACACCTGCAGGTTTTCTTTGTCTTCAAGGACCGTTTTGTGTGTGTGTGTGTGCTGTTTTGCAACGTCTTATAAAAAAAAAAAAAAACAAAGTAAAGTGAAGTAAAGAGAAAAAAAAAAAAAAAAAAAAAAAAGATCATGATGGAGTCAGAAAGGAGATGCGTGCCTCCCTGCATAAGGCTCATCTCGGAGGATGATCCTCATGGTTTTTGCTTCGAGTGTTTGGGGGAAGAACACGCTGCCCTCGGGCTCGAGGGAGAGTGCGAGCACTGCGATCAGTTACCGATCAAAGTGCTTCGTGCGCGGCTCGCTTTTTCAAAGAAGAGCGAGCCGCCGCTCCTCGCTGCAGTCCTGGGGGTCGCGTGTTGATCTGGCTGAGGCGCGTGAGACGGGCACGCCTCTTTCTCTCGCGATCTCGCCGGATCAGGAGGTCCTTCGCGTCCGTTTCTGAAGCGCGCCCCGGCGCTTCTTCAGAACGGGCGGAGGACACTTCCTCTCTTGCTTCTGCAGAGATTGACCTCGAGAGCGCCACCTCTGAGCGCTCCTCTCGCGACGACAAAGCGTATGAGGAGTTACTCGGGGTGGTAACTCGAGCGGTTGATCGGCTAAAACTAGACTGGCCGCAGGAGCAAGAGACCCTCAAACGCTCGAAGCTGGATGACAGATTTCTGTCAGGTGGCCGGGGGGAGGGACCTCAGCGACGGTCTCTCCCCTTCTTTGGCGATCTCCATGACGAGCTAGCTCGTTCATGGAGTAAGCCCTATTCGTCCCGTGTCTTTGTGCCCTCGACGTCGATTTATTCGACTATCGTGGACTCACAGGCACGGGGCTATATGATGATGCCCCAGGTAGAAGAGACGCTCGCGGGCTATCTCTCCCCTGGGAGCTCATCATCCTTAAAAAAAACCCATGCTCCCCACCAAGCCTTGCAGACTAACATCTTCGCTGGTGGGGAAAGCATATCAGGCAGCGGGTCAGGCTGGTGCTTCCCTGCACACCATGGCGGTCTTGCAGGCGTACCAGGCTGACCTGCTCAAGGACTTGAGCACAGGCGGGACCATCGATGAAGAGGCGTTTTTAGAACTTCGCCGGGCCACAGATCTGTCTCTCCGTGCAACAAAGCAGACGGCCCGTGCCATCGGCCGCTCTATGGCTGCTATGGTCTCCACGGAGAGACATCTGTGGCTCAACCTCACAGGCATCAAGGAGAGGGACCGATCATTCCTCCTTGATGCCCCAGTCTCGCCTTCCGGCTTGTTTGGTGACGCCGTTAACTCGGTCGTCACCAGGTTCCGGGAGGCGAGGCGCCATGAAGAAGCGTTTGTGAGGTTTCTTCCCCGCCGTGCTCAAGCGTCGGGACCGTCGGCCACCCAGTCCCGACCAGGTCTGGTCTCCCTGAGGCGGGATGTCCAGAAAGAGAGTGTGGCGAGTCGTGCGCCTCCTCGCAAAGACTGGGGAGCGGCTCGTCGCACTCCACAGTCCGCCTCTAAGAGGCCAGACCTGAGGAGCATCCTCACTAAAAAAAGGTCCTGAGGGTGGTGCGCCCAGGACCGTGGGGGTGTGTCCCCTCGGGGAGGGGCGCGTAAAAATCCAGCAGAGAATAGGGGCTCCTTCCCGGCACCCACACAGACACACACAGGGAAAAAAAGAGACTGACATGAAGATTACTGAACCCAAATGAAGGAGTTTAATCAGAGGTTGCAGTAACATGTAAAAGCTAAAGTACAAAACAAAGCCAAGCCAACCAAAAGTCAAGACAACCACATATATAAGGAATACTTACAAACTACCAAAAAATGCAATCAATGTAAACATTTACAAAGCATTTTCTCTTCCAAACGCAATAATGACTAAATCGATATGAAATTATTAAGTTAATAATTTAAACATGCTGCAATTTCATACTGTTGTGGTGTTCATTGTGCCGAAACTACCGTCTCTGAACATTAAACAAAAAACTGCCGTGTCTAGGGAACTGATGTCATGTGCGTGCACACGAGGAAGAGTCGGATTCCGGCAGATAGTCGAAATTCGGCAAAACACTTGTTAGTTAGTCTTTTTTTTTCAATCGCAGTTCTGTTGTTTGTACGAATGGTTTGATTTTGGGAACGTTAAACTTTTGCTATATTCTGAGTGAACAATCCACTCTGTTTTCACATTGGCCATGTCATTCTGTTACAGCTAAACAAATTATATCTAGCTGGTTTAATGTTTTAAAATTGATAATGGGTAAAGACCGAACATATAAATCAATCACAGTCACTCCCCAGAAAGCACACGTACGTCTGCAAGATGTCTGTTAAAGATGTCAGTTTTACATACATTCTAAATCATAAACATCTTAAAGACATCTAATAGACTTCTATTTGACATCTGATAGGAAACGTTCAATAGACATTGCAGATGAGCAAACTATGTCTTGCAGATGTAAATGCAGATGTCAAATAGACATCTCCAAGATGTACGTGTGCTATCAGGGTCCATGCTGCTTAAGATGTTGATTCACGCCTTCCTTTAATCCAGCAATCAAAAACAACTTAAAAATCACCTAAGACACACATAACACATTTATATGGCCTGCTTCTGATTTTATTTTCAGGCTAAACAGTCTGATGGAGATCCAGTGCTAATGTAAGTGCTTCACAAGTATTATATTTGTAGTCCTGTGAAGTATTAAATGTAGTCATGTAAAAAAATGTCAGTTCCATGATCGTGCTTTTTAATAATTTAAAGCTACACTCGATGCTGCGTATCAATACGCTAATGAGAACATTCTTTGTTCGACCGGTTGTGAAGATTGTGTGTCAAACACGCCAAGAATTGGCTTAAATAACCTCGGTAGGTGACGTAACTGATTACGTGCACCTGCGGGTTATAAATAGATGTGAATCGAACACACCTGCAGGTTTTCTTTGTCTTCAAGGACCGTTTTGTGTGTGTGTGTGTGCTGTTTTGCAGCGTCTTATAAAAAAAAAAAAAAAAAAAACAAAGTAAAGTGAAGTAAAGAGAAAAAAAAAAAAAAAAAAAAAAGATCATGATGGAGTCAGAAAGGAGATGCGTGCCTCCCTGCATAAGGCTCATCTCGGAGGATGATCCTCATGGTTTTTGCTTCGAGTGTTTGGGGGAAGAACACGCTGCCCTCGGGCTCGAGGGAGAGTGCGAGCACTGCGATCAGTTACCGATCAAAGTGCTTCGTGCGCGGCTCGCTTTTTTCAAAGAAGAGCGAGCCGCCGCTCCCTCGCTGCAGTCCTGGGGGTCGCGTGTTGATCTGGCTGAGGCGCGTGAGACGGGCACGCCTCTTTCTCTCGCGATCTCGCCGGATCAGGAGGTCCTTGCGTCCGTTTCTGAAGCGCGCCCCGGCGCTTCTTCAGAACGGGCGGAGGACACTTCCTCTCTTGCTTCTGCAGAGATTGACCTCGAGAGCGCCACCTCTGAGCGCTCCTCTCGCGACGACAAAGCGTATGAGGAGTTACTCGGGGTGGTAACTCGAGCGGTTGATCGGCTAAAACTAGACTGGCCGCAGGAGCAAGAGACCCTCAAACGCTCGAAGCTGGATGACAGATTTCTGTCAGGTGGCCGGGGGGAGGGACCTCAGCGACGGTCTCTCCCCTTCTTTGGCGATCTCCATGACGAGCTAGCTCGTTCATGGAGTAAGCCCTATTCGTCCCGTGTCTTTGTGCCCTCGACGTCGATTTATTCGACTATCGTGGACTCACAGGCACGGGGCTATATGATGATGCCCCAGGTAGAAGAGACGCTCGCGGGCTATCTCTCCCCTGGGAGCTCATCATCCTTAAAAAAACCCATGCTCCCCACCAAGCCTTGCAGACTAACATCTTCGCTGGTGGGGAAAGCATATCAGGCAGCGGGTCAGGCTGGTGCTTCCCTGCACACCATGGCGGTCTTGCAGGCGTACCAGGCTGACCTGCTCAAGGACTTGAGCACAGGCGGGACCATCGATGAAGAGGCGTTTTTAGAACTTCGCCGGGCCACAGATCTGTCTCTCCGTGCAACAAAGCAGACGGCCCGTGCCATCGGCCGCTCTATGGCTGCTATGGTCTCCACGGAGAGACATCTGTGGCTCAACCTCACAGGCATCAAGGAGAGGGACCGATCATTCCTCCTTGATGCCCCAGTCTCGCCTTCCGGCTTGTTTGGTGACGCCGTTAACTCGGTCGTCACCAGGTTCCGGGAGGCGAGGCGCCATGAAGAAGCGTTTGTGAGGTTTCTTCCCCGCCGTGCTCAAGCGTCGGGACCGTCGGCCACCCAGTCCCGACCAGGTCTGGTCTCCCTGAGGCGGGATGTCCAGAAAGAGAGTGTGGCGAGTCGTGCGCCTCCTCGCAAAGACTGGGGAGCGGCTCGTCGCACTCCACAGTCCGCCTCTAAGAGGCCAGACCTGAGGAGCATCCTCACTAAAAAAAAGGTCCTGAGGGTGGTGCGCCCAGGACCGTGGGGGTGTGTCCCCTCGGGGAGGGGCGCGTAAAAATCCAGCAGAGAATAGGGGCTCCTTCCCGGCACCCTCAGGAGACCACTGTATTACCTCCGCCACCACTGGTGTTTCGGGGGGCAGCGGTCTCCGACGAAGTGTTACATGGTCGGTTGCCTCCTGCCATGTTTCAGGACACCGTACATCTAACATCCCCCCCAGATAAGCGAAGTGTCAAAACTAGTGCCCCTATCAGAGAAACTGGCAGCGTGGAAGCTACTGCCAGATATCTCTCCTTGGGTCGTAAGGACTGTAGAAAAGGGCTACAGGATTCAGTTTGCATATCGTCCTCCGCGTTTCAACGGCGTGGTCTCCACTTCCGTGAAACCGGAACGAGTGCATTTGTTGACACAGGAATTGCAGACTCTGCTGGACAAAGGGGCCATAGAACATGTTCCCCTGCCAGACAGAGACTCAGGCTATTACAGCCGATACTTTCTGGTTCCCAAGAAAGATGGGGGGCTGCGTCCAATTTTGGATCTTCGCGGGTTAAACCGCTACCTCAGAACTTACAAGTTCAAGATGCTAACAATCAAGATGATTGTTTCTCAGATCCAGTCAAGGGATTGGTTCGTGACAATCGATCTCAAGGATGCATATTTCCATGTAGAAATTTTGCCACAACACAGGAGGTTCCTGAGGTTCGCTTTCGGGGGCGAAGCTTACCAGTATCGGGTTCTTCCATTCGGCCTAGCTCTGTCACCCCGCACGTATACAAAATGCATGGATGCAGCACTGGCTCCTCTGCGACTCCAGGGCATCCGCATTTTGAATTACATAGACGACTGGCTCATTCTGGCCCGGTCTCAAGAGCTTGCGCTTCGACATCGGGATGTCGTCCTAGCTCATCTCAGATCTCTGGGGTTGAGACTCAACGCCAAGAAAAGCGTTCTCTCTCCTGCCCAGAGAACAACGTATTTGGGGGTTGTATGGGATTCGATTACAATGCAGGCACAACTGTCTCCTGCACGGGTCGAATCTATTCTAAACACCCTAAAGAATATCAAGCTAGGTCACAAAGTTACTCTACATTACTTTCAAAGGGTTTTAGGTCTCATGGCAGCTGCATCCACGGTGATACCTTTGGGTCTTCTGCACATGAGACCGTTCCAGTTGTGGCTCAGAGCCCGGGATTTTCATCCAAGGGCCAATCCCCAGAGGCAAATAAGGGTTACGCGCCAGGGGCTTCGTACCCTTTCTATGTGGTTCAGACCCCGGTTTCTGACCTTGGGTCCCACTCTAGGTCCGTGTTGTCGTCGCAAGATGCTAACGACAGACGCCTCCCTCAAGGGCTGGGGTGCGGTCTTGAATGGCCGTCCAGCCCAAGGGATCTGGAGAGGTCATCATCTCAATTGGCACATCAATTGCCTCGAAATGATGGCTGTATTTCAGGCCCTGAAATACTTTCTCCAGCAGTTAAGAGGCTTCCATGTCCTAGTGCGGGTGGACAGCACAGCGGTGGTCTCTTACATAAATCGCCAGGGCGGACTGCGTTCGCGCCGCCTGAACAGGTTAGCGCAGCAGATTCTGCTTTGGGCACAGGACAAGTTCCTGTCCCTCAGAGCGATTTATATTCCGGGGCATATGAATATGGGAGCAGACTTTCTGTCCAGACAAGCTGTGACACACGGGGAATGGAAACTCCACCCCGAAGTAGTCAGTCAAATCTGGGAAAGATTTTACGAAGCAGAGGTGGACCTCTTTGCTTCACAGGAGACAGCACAATGTCCCCTCTACTTCTCTCTGACTCCTCCAGCTCCCCTGGGTCTGGACGCGATGGCCCACATGTGGCCCAGACTGCGTCTGTACGCATTTCCCCGATTGCTCTGCTCCCGGGAGTCCTAGCCAAGGTCCGTCAACAGGGGTATCGCCTCTTATTGATAGCGCCCCGTTGGCCGACCAGAGTATGGTTCTCAGATCTAATATCCCTCCTCGACGGCTCGCCGTGGGCGATTCCGGTCAGGAGAGATCTCCTATCTCAGGCGCAGGGGACAATATTTCATCCCCGGCCCGAGCTCTGGAACCTTCATGTCTGGCCCCTGAGGGGGACCAACTAAGAGATGCTGGGCTTCCAGCTGATGTTGTAGAGACTATTCTGAGTGCTAGGGCTCCCTCCACTAGAAGAAGTTATGCCCTCAAATGGCGTGTCTTTGAAAGTTGGTGTGTGACACACCATGCAGATCCAGTTCACTGCCAAGTTGTTTCAGTGCTGGAATTCCTGCAAGAGAAATTGTCCTCAGGAATATCTCCTGGTACTCTCAGAGTCTATGTGGCCGCCATTTCAGCTTGCCACACTCTGATTGACGGGGTCTCGGTGGGGAAGCACCCACTAGTCGCTCGCTTCATTCGTGGAGCCAGGCGGTTAAGGCCGCCCACCAGAGCAACAGTCCCTTCATGGGACTTAGCGATAGTGCTCGAGGGTCTGTCTGGGACCCCTTTTGAACCACTAGAGTCAGCACATGTCAGGTTTCTGACTCTAAAGATGTTTTTTCTAATGGCTATTACTTCTCTCAAGAGAATCGGGGATTTGCAGGCTCTGGCAACCTCTCCATCCTGCTTGGACTTTGCCCCTGGGCTGGTGAAAGCCATTTTGCACCCTCACCCTAATTATCTTCCAAAAGTTCCATTCTCGACCATAAATCCGGTCGTTCTTGAAGCTTTCTCCCCTCCGCCGTTCACTTCACCGGAGCAGGAAAGGCTACACTTACTGTGTCCAGTACGTGCTCTTCAAATTTATGTCCACCGCACAAGCCAGTGGCGTAAGTCAGAGCAACTTTTCATATGCTATGGGGGCCGCAACCGGGGGGGCGGCCGCCACTAAACGAATTATGTCCCATTGGGTGAGGGATGCTATTGCCCTAGCTTATGAGGCGCGCGGCCAAGCTTCGCCTCTAGAGCTTAGGGCTCATTCAACCAGGGGGGTTGCATCCTCCACGGCTATTGCAAGAGGTGCCCCCCCTGCAACAAGTGTGTGATGCGGCAGGCTGGTCCTCACCGCACACGTTTATCAGATTCTATAGTTTGGATGTCCATGCTACTCCGGGCTCTCATGTCCTTGAGTCAACATCCCAGAGTCATGTCTGAGACCTCTTCTATGTTTGTGCGCACACACTACACAACCTTGAAGGGTCCAGACACTTCCAGTGCGGCGGCGTTGGTATTCTCGTTCCCATTAGCGTATTGATACGCAGCATCGAGTGTAGCTTTTGGTAGGGAACGTCTCGGGTTACTTGACTGTAACCCTGTTCCCTTAAAAAGCGGGAACGAGATGCTGCGCCTCAATGCCGCACTGCAGGCGTGCCTGGACGTCCTTTCAGACAAAGGCATAACCTGCAGGTGTGTTCGATTCACATCTATTTATAACCCGCAGGTGCACGTAATCAGTTACGTCACCTACCGAGGTTATTTAAGCCAATTCTTGGCGTGTTTGACACACAATCTTCACAACCGGTCGAACAAAGAATGTTCTCATTAGCGTATTGATACGCAGCATCTCGTTCCCGCTTTTTAAGGGAACAGGGTTACAGTCAAGTAACCCGAGACGTTCTCTGAAATTAACAGTGTGAGAAGTTTCACTATGGGAATCACTTTGGGTGTGACTAACTGCGGAAGCTCCTATGACACTATGTCTGTCTTTAACATCTATATCCGCCCCATCTATATTAGTCAGGTTCACCCCTCCCAAAATCATTTTAGAGATTTCTTTTCATACCCTTGCAAGGAAGGAAGTGCTGGTGAAACACCTCACTCTGTTATCAAAAAACCCGGGTTTACGTTAAGTAACCCATCGTTCTTTTTGTAGCTTCACTCTGTGTTTCGCTATGGAAGATATAGACCGCTCCTCTTCCATAACAATTAAATGGGTGCAGACAGACTGGCTCCCAGCACTGTGTGTGCTAAGGATGGCTCAAAAACGTCTAGTCTATAGAACCACACAAAAGAATGAGGCGTAGCCCAACTTGCTGCTGAGCAAATATCCTGAACCAAAACTCCTCTAAGTAAGGCCCAGGATGTAGCCATCTCCTGAGTGGAGTGGGCTCTCAAGCCCTTAGGCGGTTGAAGACCCCTGCAGCTGTTTGCTAAAGATATAGCCTCTATGATCTAATCAGACAACCATTGACGAGACAATGGCTTCCCTTTGTAAGGAGTAGCCCACAACACAAACAGCTGGTTATGAGTCCTAAAACCTGCTGTTCTTTTCACGTATTAAGTGCCCGTACCGGACACAATGAATTCAGCCTCTGCTTCCAGTTCAGTAGATTAGAACAAGACTCAAAGACCTGATTCGGTAGAATGATCCGAACTTCCCATCACTACTATGAATCATGTCTAAGTTCATCGTCTGTGTACTCCGACTAAAAATGGAAGAGTATGGCGAAAAACTCCATCTTATTTTTTCGTACAACTTCAGAATTGTCCGACACGTTGTACTTTTTTGTTTGTAAACAGCGTTTGACTTACTTGCACTTTCTTAGTCTTTGCGCGTTTGCTTTGTAAACACTGGGTCTGTGGTTCTGCCTACATTCTGCCTAACCTTTCGACCTGATTCAGTAGTACGTAGTGTCGTGAACGTGCATGCCAGAACCTGTGCATGGGTGCTTACGGCACACCCCTTTCATAAAATGGCTTGGGTGCTGGCCAACCGATTACACGCCTAAACCTACATTTTGCTGACAAGCTAAAGTAGCTGCCAAATACACCTTAATGGTGGAGAAAGCCTTCCCCTTATCTAGAAGATCTTGGAGAAAACATAAAATTCATTGAAAAGGAATAACATGAGTCTGTTCACACCATCCCTCAAATACTCGCCATTGTTGTTATAAAGTGAGCAAGTAGAGAAGGCTCACACTCTGTACAGTATGTATAACTGACGGAGGCAGACCCACTCCGTTCAAATTCCACCTCTCATGGGCCAAGGCCAGAGAGCTATCCTGTCTGGGTGAAGGTGGTAAATTTTCCTCCTGGCCTGAGACAGTAGATCCCTCTGTGGAGGGAGGAGCCATGGCTGGCCTGACAGCAGGTGAACTATCTCGGCCACCCAGTGTCTGGACGGCCAGCGTGGAGATATCAGTATTAATGATAGACCCTGATCCCTCACTCTGGCTAGAGTAGGGGAAATTGAGCTCAGAGGAGGGAATGCGTAAAGAAGGACATTTGGCCATGGGTGGGCTAGAGCATTCACACCCAATGGTGCATTTTCATCTGCTAGAGAGAAATATAGAGGAAATTAAGCATTTTCTTAGAGATCTACAACTGCCTGACTGTACCTCTGCCATATCTGGTTCACCAGGGGATGCACCTGGGGATGCAGTTTCCACTCCCCACACAAGGGGTTTCCCCTGGATAATAAATCTGCCCCTCTGTTTAAAATCCCTGGAACGTGAGTCACACTGAGAGATAAAAGCCTTGTTTTGCTCCACACAATAAGCCTCCTTGCCAACTGATGCAGTTGAAGGGAGCATGTGCCGCCCTGCCAACTGATGTAAGCAATCACTGTGGCAGTGTCTGTTTTCACCAACACATGCTGTCCTTTGATGAAACTCAGGAAATGTTTCAGTGCTAACCACACTGCTAACAACTCCAAATAATTTATATGTTCGTGAATCAGCTGTGGAGGCCATACACCATTCACCGCTCTGCCCATTAAAGTCACTCCTCAGCCCTTTAAGGACGTGTCCGTCGTCATAGTGACTCTCGATGACACCGCCCCCAAGGGGATCCCTGTTCTAAAAATCGGGACTCCAATTCCTGAGTGCTCTGATGCACGCATGAGTGATTCCCACTGGCTGGCTGAGATGCCGCTGAGAGCACAGACGTAACTGATAACTGATCCAGTGCTGAAAATCCCTAATTTTGAGCAGTTCCAAATGTACTACAGAAATCACTGAAGCCATTAGACCCTGCATTCATAAGCACAGTCTGTACAGAACCACTTTCCCCAACTGAAAACGGGCAATACATTGTGTGAAAGATGCAACTCTCCCCTCTGTCAGTGTGACACGATAATAGAGGGAGTCTGTGCTGAGCCCCAGATATTCTGTTTGTTGAGAGGGCTGCAAATGGCTCTTTTTCATGTTGATTCTGAGCCCCAAGCTGCTAAGATGATTTAACACCATCTGTGCAAATGAACGCTGGCCAGCTTGCTGTCCACTGTAAGCAAGTCTTACAGCCCTAGTGTCCACCGGCAGCCAATGCAAAACCCTGTTGAGGCGGTTGAGAAGGTGGTCGCGATGCTTGTTTCTGCAGCAAACAGAGGTTGAAAGCTTCATCCTCCTGTTTCCTGAGGGTGCTGGTTTCCCTCATTTTCTCGAGGGCTGGGCCAAACAGCCCCTTGGTAGGGTTGTAAGCAGCATCCGTTACCTCCAATTTCTGTGCATCGCCCAGGCCTGACAGGTTTAACCATAACGCTCTCTCACCTGACACAGCTAAGCCCATCATGCGGCCACATTTTTTCTTTTTTCTTTTTTAATTGAGGTATTCACCACTCCATCTGATGTTTTGCAGTCTCTACATTTGCCAGGGAACACAACTTATGATTATTGGTATGTAAACATTAAATGTTTAGTTCAACCTAAAATTAACATTAAGTCATTATTTACACACCCTGGTGTTGTTCTAATGCTGTATAACCTTCTTTGTTTTTCTCACCACTAAAGGAGAATTTAAAAAAAAGCCTGTTCACGCTTGTGAACGCTTGTGCCATATAATGGCAGTGATAGTGACCAGCATCAAGATTTACAAAAGATACAAAAGTATCACAGAATGTTCCCATGCGACACGTCATATGTTCCAAGTGTTCTGGGGGAATATGACATAGCTTTGTAAAAAACAAACAGTAATATTAATGTATTGTTTAATGAAAACCCTGAAACTGACATTGGTCTTTTGTGCTCCACTGTGCATTTATGTGATCCTATTATTATGCAGTTCATCTGGCAACCAAAATTCCAGTCTGGATCTACTCCATAAAGAAAGCATTTTGGGGGATTTCTAGGAGATATATTGCATGTTGCATTTTTTTTAAATCTTAAATTTCTTTGGTGTGCTTTTTATGGGTCAATCGAAGTGAACTGTGGCGCTAATAGAATGTCATGAACACACAGTCAGTTTTTTGGTCTTTAGTTCAAAACAAAAAAGAATAAATGTTTTAAAACTCAGAGAAAGTTTTATCTTTTCTGTTGTGATTACTGTTATAAAAAAGTTTAAATTTTGTAAGAAATTTAAGAGTACTAAAAATAAAAACCAGGGATTACAGTATTAACTGTAAAAAAAAATATATATATATATATATATATATATATATATATATATCGACTGCAATAGCAATGGCTCCCACCATATTTCGACAACAGATTAGAGGAAACTACATGCTATCTATCTATCTATCTATCTATCTATGTTACAACTGCAGTTGTACTTGTTTCTCTTTTGTTCTGTTTATGTATGTGTTTTGTGTTGCAGAGGTGGCTGTTCCGTGATTGGCTGTTGTCATTATTGAAGGCTGCCTCCTATTGGTGCTGACAACATGATGAGTGTTTAAAAATCTTCCATTCATCTTCTTCGACAGCTTCTTTGAACGCTCACTCTTAGACGTTGGGTTTAGTTGCCCTTTTGTTTTTTTTGTTTTCATTTTGTTTATTTTGATTTTGTTTTGTGATTGTATTTTCGTTGTATTTGTTTATAATTTGTACACTTTTTAATTACTGCTTTGTTGGGTTGTAGGGTTCCGATGGCATTTATTTTGTTTGTTATTTTCTTTGTCTTTGTTTAAAGCAATAGTTAGTTAGGGAAGATAATTTCTTTATTTTCTTTTGATGAGGTTAGAAAGAGGGCTGGCTGATTGGGCTTTTGTTTATTGTTTTGGCCTTGTTGGAACCTGAAGTTTGCCCTGTTTATTTTCTTTCGATTTTTATTGTAAGAGATTCCCGTAAACTAAGCCCATGTCTAAGAGTTGTTTCTGTTGAAACAACAACTGTCTAGGGCCGGGCCGTAACAGAATTGGGCACGCGTCCTGTGCAGTTTTGTGCTTTTTCTGATTTTTGTTCCCAGTTTTGGTGAGTGCACCTCTAAACCCACATCTGGTACATCTGATCAACCTCTAGTCTGTTCATCTGAATCTCGTGTGTGTTTTTATTGCCATGAAATGGGACATCTTATTGCTACTTGTCCTGTTTTGAAATGTAAAAATCAGAGAAAAGCACAAAACGCTCCAAAACGGGTTGCTTTAGCTCATGCTCGTTCCTCTGATAATGTCCTTTCCATTTCATCCGTTGATTCTACTTTTGAACCTTTTATATTTAATGGTACGGTAGCATTCTCGGACACAGATTCAGAACATAAGACTGTTGTATTTTGAGAGACAGAGGGTCAGCCCAGACATTTATTTTGGAAGATGTTCTCCCCTTTTCGTCCTGGTCTAGCTGTGGTGTTGATGTGTTAGTTCAGGGCATTGAGCTTGGTATGATCAAAGTTCCGTTGCACAAGGTGTATTTACGCTCTGATATGCTCTCCACTTTTGTAGCTGTTTGTGCTCAGTTACCTGTAAAAGGACTATCTTTAATTCTTGGGAATGATTTGGCCGGTGAAAAAGTTTTTTTTGTCTTCCTGAGGTTACGGATGTTCCTTTTTTAGGGGTAGATGAAAATAAAGTGTTAGCATGAGAATTTCCTACTGTGTTTCGTACTTGTGCGCAAATTTACGAGCACAAGCTCATAAATTTGGAAATGACATTGATCTTTCTGAATCATTTTTCTGTTCTGACCCTCAAGGTTTTGAACCCAAAAAGGATATAGTTCAGTTGATGCTTCTGTGGCTAATTTGAGTGATGCCATTTAAGTTAGTCTCACTTTTGATAGGACACAGCTAGTAGCTTTACAAAGCACTGATGAAACCTTAACCTCATGTTTCTTGATCCCATTACGTTCCTTGAAAGCTCCTGCTATTGTGAAAGTTATTATCAAATTCTGCACTTCGTTTGGCTTACCAAAGTTTCACTCAGATCAAGGCTCCAATTTTACATCCAGATTGTTTGGTAAAGTCCTGAAGGAATTGAATATTAAAACATCAGGTGTCAAGTGCATTTCATCCTCAATCACAAGGACTGGTGGAATGATTTCACCAAATGATCAAAAGAATGCTTCCGGCCTATTGTGTAGATCATGAGAAGGGCTGGGATGACGAAGTTCCTCTTCTTCTGTTCGCCATCAGAAGTACAGTTCAGGAATCCACTGGGTTTAGCCCTTTGGAACTAGTCTTTGGACATTCTTTTCGTGGTCCTCTGAAAATCTTACAAGAACACCTCCTTTCCACAGTCCAGTCTCCAAGTTCTTGTCAAAATATCTTGGATCATGTGTCTAGTTTTTGTGAATGTTTGCATGCTGTTTGGAAGTTGGCCAGACAGTCGCTAGTCTCATCTCAAACCCAAATGAAAAAGCAGGATGATCAGAAATCAGTAAGTCATTCATTTCAGGTTGGAGACCAGGACTTGGCGTTGTTGCCTTTGCCTGGTTTGTCACTTGAGGCCAAGTTTTCAGGGCCTTATGTTATTGAGGAAAAATTGAGTGATACAGACTATGTGATTAGAACACCTGAGAGGAGGAGAAAATCTCGGGTTTGTCATGTAAAAATGCTAAAATTATATGTCTCTCGATCTCTCCCCAAAGGAATTCCTGTGTCACCTACTTCTCCAGCAGCTGTCCTTTCTGTAAATGTCTCACCGTCTGATTACTCTTTCTGAAATGGATGATTTCCACATAGGTAACACTTGTAAGCCATGTGCTTGTTTGCCAAATTCCGAGACACTTTTAACTCTATCTTCCAGACTTTCTCATTTGTCTTGTTCAGCTCAGAATGCCCTTGTGAGCTTAATTAAAAAGCACTCGTTACTTTTTTCGGATGTTCCTTCTGTGACCAATGTATTGAAACAGGATATACTGTAGATGTGGAGGGTCATTCCCCAGTCAAACAGAATGCTTATAGGGTCAATCCCCTGAAACGGGCTGATGAAACAGGAAACCCAGTATTTGGTAGAAAACAGCTTTGCTGTCCCTAGTGCTAGCCCTTGGTGTTCACCTTGTCTTCTGGTCCCCAAGCCTGATGGGACGGCCAGATTTTGCACCGATTTTGCACCGATTATAGAAAAGTTAACACTTTGACAAAATCAGATTCCTTTCCTCTCCTGAGAATGGAGGATTATGTAGACATGACTGGAAATGGCAAATATGTGACTAAGTTAGACTTACTGAAGGGTTATTGGCAGGTGCCCCTCACAGACTGGGCCTCTGAGATTTCTGCTTTTGCCACCCCCGATGCCTTTTTACAATATAAGGTTATGGCTTTTGGGTTAAAAAATGCTGCTGCAACATTTCAACGATTAATGTGTCAAGTACTTTCTAACGTAGACTGTTGTGAGGCCTATCTTGATGACATAATATGATATTCTGATACCTGGGAGAAGCATCTCCAAGTTTTAGATGCTGTGTTTAGCCGGTTTCAAACTGCCCATCTTACACTCAACCTTGCTAAGTGTGAATTTGGTTGTGCTACAGTAACCTTTTTGGGCAAACAAGTTGGCCAAGGTATCGTTCGGCCAGTGGATGCTAAAGTGCAAGTCATTACAGCCTTCCCGGAGCCTAAAACACAACGTGAACTCCGGCGTTTTCTTGGGATGGCTGGCTATTATAGGAGCTTCTGCAAAAACTTCTCTGATGTTACAAAAACGTTGACAGATCTCCTTCGTAAAAATGTTCCTTTATTTGTGGTCCTAAGTGGCAATTTGCATTTGAAGCTCTTAAGAGTTTGTTGTGTAGTTGTCCTGTTTTGGCAGCGCCAGCCTTCGACAAACTGTTCAAACTGGAAGTAGATGCAAGTGGTACTGGAGCTGGTGCTGTGTTGCTGCAAGAGGATGCTTCTTTGAACGCTCACTCTTAGACGTTGGGCTTAGTTGCCCTTTTGTTTTGTTTTTTGTTTTATTTTGTTTTGTGATTGTATTTTCGTTCTAACTCTTTAATTAGTGCTTTGTTGGGTTGTAGGGTTCCAATGGCATTTATTTTGTTTGTTATTTTCTTTGTCTTTGTTTAAAGCAATAGTTAGTTAGGGAAGATAATTTCTGTATTTTCTTTTTTTTTTTTTTTTTTTTTTTTTGATGGGGTTAGAAAGAGGGGTGGCTGAGATTGGGGTTTTGTTTATTGTTTTGGCCTTGTCGAACCAGAAGTTTGCCCTGTTTACTTTCTTTCAATTTTCTTTATTGTAATAAATTCCTGTAAACTAAGCCCATGTTTAAGAGTTGTTTTTGTTGCGGCCTGGCCCTAGACGGGCCGTAACAATCTATCTATCTATCTATCTATCTATCTATCTATCTATCTATCTTCTGTCTTTTATATGTAAATGTAAAAACAATGTTACAGCACTGTAATTTGAACTTCATAGTGTTTTAATGGTGCAAAAAATATTACATTGTAGTTTAGTACATTGTAGACTCATGGTTTGAGTTTTAACTAGCACAAATGCATAGGATAAGTTACATGCAAGAATGTAATACAGAGTCAGACCTAGAAATTATCACACAAGTCAGAAAACCAAAACTGGTAAATCTTTTTTCCATCCACTGATAGCAATAACATTGATGTCAATAGTGATATTAGACAAATATGTTTTAATGGTCTCAAGAACTTCCCACATATCATTATTGATAACACTTTAGTTTAGGGACCAGTTCATTATGAACTAGTTGTTTACTAGCATGCAAATTACTAGCATATTGGCTTTTTATTAATACTTATAAAGCACATATCAGTGCCTTATTCTGCATGACCATATTCTAGATCCCTGACCTACCCAATACTGAAACAATTACTACAACAACTACCTTACTTACTTACATGACCTTGGTCCTGAATATGTCAGAAAATGTTTGTCCACAGCATGTTTTTATAATCCCCAAAATATCTGACTGCTACTTGACGATTATGTCACCTTTGATTTTGAACATCATATAGTTAAACGTATGTTTTTCATGACATTTCATTTATTATTTAAGAGTTAATTTATTCAGCTGTATCTTAGGTTTCAAATCCGATCTCACATCAATCAGTGTACATTTAGCTTTTAATAATGCTGCCGGTATGTTGCCAGCTTGCCAACTGCACGCAAAATAATGCAGACTTTGTTTCTACACTGCACCACTCACTTTGAAGACTTAGAACACAAGCACTGTTATATAAACAGTGAAAACCAATCAAGCCAGTCAAATTTGAGGACCAGGGAAACAGATTGACGTAAATTATACTGATGAATTTTACTCTATTACTGTAGGTGGAGGTGGTTTATCATGCAATTGTTTTTATATTTTGCGCATTTCCTTTTGACTGCTCAGGATGCTGCACAGGTTTTTTTTTTTTTTTTTTTTTTTTTCTGATTGTCCTAGAATGTGGTCTTAACCATAAAATTTGCATGAGATAAAATCACATGTACCTTATAACGAGGAAGTGGTTGTGTGTGATCACATTGTCCAGTCAAAAACATCAGTGACTGAACTTGCATCATGCCTTGCATCAGATACTTGTTCAATAACATGCTCTTGATAGATCTGGATGAATACTCAATTAAGTTATACACAGAAAAAGTAAGCCATGTTCTTTTAGAACTTTTTTGCAAGGTTACTGACATATTGTTTTACATTATCATTTTGATTAGATTCTGCAAATTACTGTATGTTACAACAGTTTTGGGGCAGTTTTTAAAAATTACTTTTCTGAGTCTTTTGGTGTTACTATTTGGTTTACCTGTTAACACTTGTCTTATGTACTGTGTTTGCATCAGAGCCAAAGAGCACAGGAAATCTGCCTCATTCTGCAGAGCATGTCTCTTCAAAAACTTGTGGTTTTCTGCAGTAGCTTTAAAGGGAAAGGCGAAGGTTAGGGTGAAGTTACTTCCCTGATGCTTCAGAGTTACATTCACAGTTTTACAATAAGCTATTTCCAAAAACTTCCTGATGCCTTAGAGTTTAGAATGACAACCAACATGGTTATGAATATATTATGTAAAATAAATGATTTATTATTGAGCTGATCTTGCATTTTGTGTTGATTATATGGTTAACAACTAATAATTGTTTTAATTCATTCATCAAGTTTTTGACAAAAAACAATCAACAATAGGCTGTGTGTATATACAGTACACTCTCAGAAAAGAAAAAAAAAAACATCTTGTA
This sequence comes from Labeo rohita, assembly GCF_022985175.1. Classification (NCBI taxonomy): domain Eukaryota; kingdom Metazoa; phylum Chordata; class Actinopteri; order Cypriniformes; family Cyprinidae; genus Labeo; species Labeo rohita. The sequence goes on along the minus strand of NC_066884.1, from coordinate 29,680,242 downwards.
CCTTTACGGGGACAACAGCCTGTCACTGGACAGACCACTTTGTACGTTCTTTACCCCTAGTGTTCTTAAGGGTATATAATACTACTCTAAGGTGCTAATATGCACCATCTAAGTGGAAGAGAAAGTAAAAAGGTGCCCCTTTGAGGAAACTACCCCAGTTACAAGCTGTTGTACCCCTAAAGGTACATTTTTGCTGACACTGCAGATGAAAAATAGTGTGTAAACACACCCCCATAAAGGTAATAAAATGTTTATAAAAATCAAATCTAAAATTCCATGGTTCCAATATTATGCCATATAATTTCATACACTGTTATGCAATAATAGGCCACTTAATGGTTAATTTCTGCATGTAAAAGTTTAAAATGACACAATTCAGTACTGTGACGCTACAGAGACAGTGTTGTTTTGTCTTTTTTTTTTTCCTCAATGATTTAAAACTAATTTAAGTGTATGTACATAATTGCAGTGCCATATGTGTTAGAGAGGACTCTTGTGGTAAGCGGCAGCATTACAATATATGTTTGAAACACATTTTAATAATTTTATTTATTTGTTTATTTACATATTGAAAAACATCTTGATATATCTGTCAGTACATTGGAAATAAGTAGTTTAAGCATAAAATGTACCGTAACAAACATTAGGAATATACAATATTCACAGACATCAATCCAGTAAAGAATACATTCAAAGTAAAGTTCCTCTGTATATCAATACTACTCTTGCACATCCTCCTCTAGCCCATGTGAGGGGAAAACATTTTGTGTTTGGTTTTGCTTGCGAAGTGTGTGTGGTTAAGGATGTTTTTTTTTTTTTACTATTTCTGTGGTTAATGACTATTGAATGGAACCAGTGTTTAATAATTTGGCAGGTCATGTGATGAGACCTCAGAGATGTTGAGGAACAAACGTATTATAAATATTAAATCGTTTATAAATTTAATGCATGAGTTAATTTTTACGCCAGTTTGTGAAACACTAGTTTATTCATAAACACAGAAAGCATCTCTTGCCCCACCATCCTGAAGCAGGAATTTTCATATCCTTGTATAATTTTGTGTGCTTGCATGATGATTCTTTTTTAAAGGGGATATTTGGTTTCACTAATTGAGGTAGTAAAATTGATATGATAATACCATCATTAAATCAACAAATGTATGGTGCAATGATTGAACTTAAATGATAAGCGCAAAATTTACAAAAAGAAAGAAAAAAAAAAAAACGTATCCAACCTAAACTTGTGTACTTTTGGTGGTAGATGTAAAAAAAATAGCCGTGTTGGAAGTTTCATTCTCTGAAACTTTGGATTGCGTAGATGTCGATTGGTAGATCTTCACACATTTAAGATATCTTGAAAACACACTTGCCAGGCATTTCCTAAACTTTTCTCCAACAAAAGCATAAATGATCGGATTTACACAGCAGTGAGTGAGTGCGATTGTCTCTGTCAAGTCCATGGCCATGTTGACATGACGATAAGCCTTGCAGTCAGTTAGAATGCCAAACTCCTGCAAGGTTTTCAGAAACACCACCACATTGTAGGGCACCCAGAAGACCACAAACACGATGACGATGCCTAAGATGAGCTTTATGGCCCGTTCCTTTTTTGAGTTTTTTGTCTTCTTCACAACCATTAGGACCCTGATATAGCAGTAGGCTATGATGGGTAAAGAGATAAACAGTCCTACTGCATTTTCTCCAAAGTTACGAAAAAGCTTCCACTTCTGGGCTGACCCATCAGGATAAACTCTCTGACAGCTGGTGATGTTCTCCTCTGTGACCATTGCTGCAAAGATGGCCTCTGGAAGGGCGGCACAGATCGAAACGATCCATATAATGAAACTCACCATAATTCCATAACGCAACATCTTTGCTCCCAGCACCGCAACGGCATGTACGATGACCAAATAGCGATCTATGCTCATCAGGGTCACAAATAAGATTCCGCTGTAAAATCCCACTTGGTATGTACCCGCCATTGCCTTACACATTTCATTGGCTTTTATGTAGTGGCCCTGAACATAGAGACCCCAGAAGGGCAGTGAGAGGACCATTAGTAGGTCCGACAGAGCCAGATTCAGCAGGCAAAGATTTGTCATATTTTTCACATGCATGATTTTCAAGAGGACCCATAAGACGGTGATGTTGCCAATGAGGCCAAGTGCAAAAACAATGTAGAAAATGGCAGCCTTGAGATCTGTATACAGGTGTGAATCTTCAGTCAAGCATATGTCGTCTGTTTCTTCGTAATCGAATGTTGTTGTTTTCATGCTGTAACAAAGAGTAAATGATATTTAGTGACATGCTGATTAATTGATTGCATATATCAATATTTGCTGAAAAAAAGATAGCTAGAAAAAAAGTTTTAAAAAGTTAAAAGTAGTTTAAAAAACACACTGTTTGTACTAAATGTAGATGTATTTGAACACAGTGAACTAGTAACATGCCTCTTATATGGACCCTAACCACTCGTTTGACTCTATCATTTAGTGATTTTTTTGTCTTTTTTTTTTTTTTTTTTTTTTTTTTTAAGCCATGTGATGTGCAATAATGTCATGGTGTGAAATTGATGTCAGAAAGTTGCTATATTTTCATCAGCAAATCTCCATCATGGGGATTTACAATTCTTGAAATTAAGAGTCGGAAGGCTCATGCCAATTTACTTAACATAAATTAACCTTAATAATTTGTAGATAGTAACTATATTTCTTTGCTTAATGGTTAGTGGCTGTACTGAAGACCAAGTTTTATAATAGCATTATAATGGCAGGCAGCGATACGGTGACAGTATGGAAGCACTTAAATAAACATGATCAAGGGTTACAAGTGTGTCTTATAATATGTGTTCAAAAGGTAGGCATTTAATAAATGCTTTTAAAAATTTTAATACAAAATTTTGACAGCGAAAACAATTCGAAGTCAAACCTCAAAGCTGTCACACACAGACCACATTTTCAAATATCAGTTCATACAAACAGAAGGAGGTCGCAGCAAGTTGATTAACCACAAGTTTCTCAAGCATCCCACCGCAATCCCACTATCATACATCAGTATCTGTGATCTCATATACTATTTTTGTAAATTAGAGTACTTGCACAGTACGATCAAGATAGATATCCTACATTGCTCCTAGTAGAAATCACTTGTATGTGAATTATTTGGCTAAAAAAAAAAGAAAAAACATTGAATGTAATACGTTGGGCTGTTCTTAAGGAACAGGGTTACATTCTTGAGCCAATCTCCATAATGTGTCAAAACATATTAATGGATCAAAACACATCATGATAAAAATTCAGTAAATAAATATTCTTGTTTACCTGTCTGCATATGTTTCAGTCATGATGACAAATTGCTGTCACTCTTGCTGTTGAGATGTTGTTAAGACTGTTCATGGAAGTGAGTCTAGTACATTTCACCCTGATTCTGTACATTTGCCTTCAGCAAATTTCCTGTAAAATGAAGCATGTGCATGTGTGAGTGTGCCTTTTTGCAAAAATTATCTTGCGACTCGAAGGTGAGATGCGAACACATTTCCTGTCACGGCACTGAGGTTAGCAGATTTGGATGCACAAAAAGAAATTCCCGTTGAGGAGATAAAACAATAAATCTGAGTCATTTGAGGCTGTGACAGCTACTGAATGAACGCTAATAAGTCCCCCCACCCACAGAATGATATGTCTGTAATGCTTGAAAAAACTATATTTGTGCTCTTTCGCCTTCAACAGTGAGTCAGTTTTCAGGAATTGAAAAATGAAGAACAAGAGAAACTAAAGCTTTTTCTTGGAAAATTAATTATGGGTTTCAAGATTTTGTCCCTTTTTCCGGCTTGTCTTGGCATTTATATGTTGACTTCTTATATGCCGTCCTTTCAGCTAACAGCTAACAGCTAACTTTCAAAAATCTCAACTTTTCAAAAATCTTAACTTTAAAACTCTTGAAAAAAAGATAGATAGATAGATAGATAGATAGATAAGATCTTCACTCGTACAATTTTGTAAGATTTGCCTAGACCCCAGTGACTGGTAGGTTTAGGGGCGGGGTTAGGTGAAGGGCATTCGTACCAGTTCATACGAATTGGAAACTTGTAAAATATGTACGGTTTAGCCAAAAACATATGAATATGAATTAGCCACCTCGTAAAATACTTACAAACTGCCGTGAGATAAGGCTGTATTTTCTCACTAGCCTATCTACTAGATACTATCTCGCGATTCACATACGAATTGCAGTTCAGTCTTCTAGCGATTCAGTCTTCTAGCGATTCAGTCTTCTAGCGATTCGCATCAATTTACAAATTTCAAAAATAAATTTTTCTGGTTAATAGACTATATTAATAATAGCATGATGTTGTCGGAACAAAAAAAGCAACAGTAATGGAGAAGGCAAAACAAAATAAAAAAATATATATATATGTACAAAATATCTTCATGGAACATAAACATCTTTACTTAATATCCTAATGATTTTTGGCATAAAAGAAAAATCGCTAATTATGACCCATGTATTGTTGGCTATTGCTACAAATATACTCATGTTACTTGCGACTGGTTTTGTGGTCCAGGGTCACATTTATTACGAAGTTAATAGGAAATGTCTCGGTTACGTATGTAACCCTCATTCTGTGAAAAAGGGAATGGAGAGGTTACGTCAACTGATGTCATGGGGTCTCACTTGGGAGCCCAATCACCTCTGAGCTTAAGAAGGAAAGGCCAATGAGAATTGGCAAATGTAATTTGCATGCCAAGCCACTGTCACAGTGAGGTGACAAGCAGACAAAGACCAGGCCCCCCGTGGGCAGAATGTGTTTAATGGTCTCTGCCTGCGTATGGGCTGCCAAGGACTGGTGGGCCAAGCCCTAAACAGTATCGCCGAAGAGGCCGGCCTGTGAGATGGGAGTGAGACAAGAAAGCAAATTTGGTTGGCGTCAACCAGGTTCAGCCAGAGATGGTGCTCCTGGGCCAGCAGAGTTAAGTTGCTGTATGCAGCTCCTGCATCAACCTTGAGTCAGAACTACCCTCATGCAAACTTTAGTGCCATGGCCTGGTGTAGTTGCAGGATGGCCATGGCGAGCAGGGCGAGGAGTACCTGTATGTATGGGGGAGTGGCTTGGCATGCAAATTCCACTCGCCAATTCTCATTGGCCTTTTCGTCAATTTAGAGGTTTAGAGGTGATTGGGCTCCCAAGTGAGACCCCATGACGCCAGTCGACGTAACGTAGAATGTGACTGACTGAAAGGGAACACTGATGTCTTGAGTTAGGTCTACCTATATTATAGACTGGTGTGTTTTTGTGTTCAAATACTTGTGTGTTTGATGTCCAGCGTGCACAAACAATTGTAAATCAATAAAAAAAATTGTAAATCGTGATTAAAAATCGAAAAATGAATCAGATCGTGACCCCAAGAATCGTTTTGAATGAAATCTTGAGGTACCAAAGATTCCCACCTTACTAATTTTTCAACAGGGAAGTAAGGTATTTCTTGTGAATTTGCGAGACTTGCGATTCATTAGTTGCTATCGGTAAAAGAGTAGCAACAGTGCAGTAACAATAAAACTGTTTGCACAACACAACAGTGCTCATGATTACAAAAAATAGATAACTATCAATGGTGTCAGTCACTTTCTGTTATTTAAGCTGTATAAGAACTGTTATGCTGCTCGATACATATTGGTATGTATTGATAGTTATCTATTTTTTGTAATCATGAGCACTGTTGTGTTGTGCAAACAGTTTTATTGTCTTGCAGAAGTGCTATTCTTGTTACTCTTGTGTACATGTGCATATGATGTGTCTCTTTTTTAATTACACTTTGAGTAGTTTTACTTTTTTCTAGAAACATTCTCCATTTTCTCCCTTTTTCTTGAAGGTAAAGCACATGTTGTGATAGAGGGCGTTGGAACATAATGTAGCTGTTGATCTTACAAATTGATCTGCACTCATCCAACAGTAGAAAAAAAACTCTCATCTGTTTCAGTACAATTAAGCAGCAACTCTCAGGAATGAACACAGTTTGTAATGCACCTTGTAATGCACCTTGCCACAAGACTCGAGTCCCCCCCAAAGTGGCTGCCCACAATATATTTCCCTTGTCAGCATGACAAAGAGTGACAATGCAACCAAATTTTCCACTACAAGCATTTAAATGAATAATTAACCTCAAACACTCTCTCATGATGAAACGTGTGTTTGTTGAGGCAACAACAAAAAAAGCGAATTTAAAAAGCAAAATCTCACAGAAAGTGGGGGTATTGTTAAAGAAATGGCAATAAACCTAACATGCTTGAATCTGTGGTTCCACATGTTTCGTAGATAGATAAGCACTTACGCAGATGTGGTTTACAGCAATGCGTCAGATCTTTGTGACGGTCAGACAGTCATGTCCCTCCCACCACCGCTACACATAAAACCACCTTCACGTATTATGGCACGTCAATTTTCAGTTCAGTATTTCAAGGAATTCTACCTCAAGGATTTTTTTTTTTTCTTGTTGAGGTAATGTAACAGTGAATGTGTTTACTGTATGTTAGTTTGAATGCATACCACCAGGACAATTAATTTTAATCCAGCAAATATTTTATTAAATGGCACTTATCATTAAACATCTTAAAAGCAAAATTTAAAATATAAGCTTAAATGCGTCAAAAAGTCACAACTAAAAACATTTTTAAAAACATTGTATCATTTGCATATCTAAAATATGAGCAATATACATGCACAGAGAGGAACATATTTGCAACTACTTCAACTTCTGCATTCTCCTACTTAACATATATCATTATTGTTAACAAAATTGATGAAAAAACAGAACAAGGACAACTTTCAAGAACTCAATATACATTCATTAAAAAGGGGAACTTAGAGAGTTAAAAAAAAGAAAATGAGCTACTCAGAAAGAAAGTAGCTTTGGGGGAATACATTTCCTCTAAGCAATCTGTGTGGAGGAATATTCAGTAGATTTGGTGAAGACTGAACTTCTGCGTTCAGATAACTGTCGAGACAAAGTTGCGCACTGGCTGAAGCACAATGGAAATTGCTCTTTTAGGACTTTAAGAACTGCTCTTCTGAACTTCTGTCCAGCAAAGGCATAGATGATAGGATTTAGGCAACAGTGGCTTAAGGCTATAGTTTCCACCCATTGCATGGCAAGGCTTAAACTAGTATGCCACTCACAGGTATTCAAGTGGCCTTTCATCTGCAGATACATAAGAAACATGACAAAGTTGTATGGAGTCCAGAAGACGAAATAAACTGCCACCACAGCCAGGATGAGTCTGATGACTTTGTGTCTTTTTTGTGATTTTATGCTGAGCAGAGTGGGGATGATCCGGGAATAGCAAAAGCTCATAATAATCAGAGGGATAATCAAGCTCAGGAAGTTCATCTTAAGGTAAGTAAATGACTTCCAGGCATCTACAGGAAATTCAGATCCGCATGATGTTTTGGATGTCTCATTTTTCACTTTGGCAAAAATAATATTAGGGAGAGATGCAAACAAACTAAGCACCCATACAACTGAAGCCAGAACCAAACCCATTTTTGTAGACCGATTTCTGGAAAAGATACTATGGGCATGGACGATGACAACATAGCGATCCACTGTCATAAGGACCATGAAGAAGATGCTACCGTACAGACCCAACATGAAGAGACCTGTTATGGTATGACACAAGAAACTGCCAAAAATCCACTGCTCCATTGCACTATGAGCCCAGAAAGGGAGTGACAAAAGAAAAAGAAGGTCAGATAGGGCTAGGTTGAAGAGGCACACATCTGTCATGTTGGATTTTTGACGGTATCTGATCAGGACCCACACTACAAGGCCATTTCCGATGAAGCCAAGAATGAAAACTATGCTGTACAGGGTGGGAAGGAAAACCCTGCTGAATTCCTTTGTGTTGCCATTGTTGCATGGTGCTCCATAATTGTTGATGTTGTCATAGTATTCACTGTAGTCTGATGTTGTCGCTTGGAGGGCACACAAAGAACACACCGTTAGGTTATATAATATATTATAGGCTTATTTATAATATCTATAATATATAATATCTTTATATTGTATTATGAAAACTTAACAGCATTGGTTTCTTTAGGTTTGAAAGCAGACAAAACAAAATCACACCAGTAGGAACTTAAATTTTAGTCTGTGCTTTCCTGACATCTACTGGTCAGACTAGGCATGATTTTCTGCTCGACTTGGAGATGTTTTAATATTCACCTATATGACTTCTTTTTTGTTTAAAAGGACAGATCACACACACACAACCACACAAAACATTTTGTCATCATTTACTCACCCTCAAATTGTTTCAAACCTTTCTGAGTGTCTTTCTAATGTTAAACACAAAAGAAGATATTTTGAAGGATGTTAGAAACCAAACAGCAGACGGTTAAGATTCTTCAAAATATCTTCTTTTGTGCTCAACAAAAGAAAGAAACTAAAACAAGTTTGGAACAATTTGAGGGTTAGTAAATTAATACTGATAATTTTAATTTTTTTGGGGGGGTAAACTTTCATAATAAAATCAAATTCATAATAATGCTGTTTTTTTTAGTTTATTATTATTATTTTTTAAAATTGTTTACTTTTTAACAAATAATGATTTCAAATTGTAATAGTTGTTGTGACGACAAACACAATTAAAACAAATTATATATGTCCTATAATACAAGTACATTACAAGTACGAACAGCTTTTAAATAGTAGCATAATTGCATTGAATAGGCTGTTTAGTAACCTACCAGCCACACTCCCTGGGTCCTCTGTCATGTCTCTTGGTAATGACAGCTGAATCTGTGAGATTTTTTTGTGATCCTGTCTGTCAAAAAGCTCTACAGAACACAGGAGGTGCCATTTCCTGGACCTCCTAGAGGCGGGACTTCAACTCAACTGTAATGCCATTAAAAAATTCACACTGCTGTCTGTATCATTAAATTAATTCATTTGGAATTTACATTAGCATTTTTAAACTGAGAAATTACTACAGAGGCATTTCAGCATCAAGGAAAAGGGGCACACAACTGTAACTGCAATACATGAATATGTACACACAAATACATACACAGACAGATTTACACACATTTACACATCATTTGTTTAAAATAAGCATCAACACAGTGCAGTTTTGTATATACAAATTTTCAAGCTTTTATTTTCTATGTAAAATTACATTTCCAGTACTTAAAATCTCTTCTTTTAGCCAAATTTTCAGCTGATAAAAAGTGTTACAACGCCCTCTTAGGGTTACGGTGCGGCAATTTACCCATTTGTCATTCTGGGAAGTTGTAAAGTGGTTGGGGATTCAATCGTTCAGATTGTTTAGTAGTAGTTCAGCAGACAAGGATGTGCTGTCCTTAAATTTATTATATAATATTTGTCCTTTATGAATAAATGGAAGACTGTAATGCGCATACATACTGATTGACGCTTCTGTAGTGTGAGTGTAACAGTATTTTATTCACGACCTAACAAAGTTTTGACCAACTGGTCAGAGGATCCTGCTTAAATGGACAGGGGCGGGACGTATTAACGGCGAACCAATCATGCAGACCGCAAAAAGAATAGTAAACGCTAGGGACGCTGGGAGTAAACACTATTTGAATGTGAAGGGGCGGCTTTTTGTTGCAGCTTCACGGTTACCATGGTAAACTCTTGTGTTATCAGTTCCATATTGATATTACAAGAATCCTACTGATAATTACGTCAAATTTACGCCTTGATAGTTACGCTAATGTTAACTCTTCTCTAGAAAAAACTCTTTTCGATGGTGAGAGTTATTTATTGACAGTCTTACAGTATCAGTACTGTTTACTGTAGCACACGCGCTTCCAACGGCTCGTTCTCCCGGGCGCGTTCTCGCAGAATTCCTGGCTCAGGCTGCCGTTGAGCGCGGGCTCGAGAATCCGCGGGAACGGCGCTGCCTGGTGGACGGATTAGAATAGAATTCAGAACTCCTGTGTGCTTGTTGTTGTCTGTCCATGAAGCCGAATCCGGGTAAGTCTTTCACTGTTTTAAATTATGGGAGTATTTCGGTGACGATATTACTTTTAATTTGACTCGCATCTTTTTCTGGTAATAGATGCGTTAAACTTATTCCGCATATGTTCGTAGTCTCTTTTGTGACAAGTGAAACATTTGAGTGCTTTCATTTGTTGTACCATATTTATGAACAGAAGTGTGTACATCAAACACTTGTCTACACCTAGGAGCGCGGTAAATGGTTAAGTCGTTCCAAATACGTGACCGTGGCACCTTGGTGCTGGTCAGCTGTGTTTTCTGTAGAAGAGTTTTTATCCGTGTAGTGCTTAAGTATATTTTCATGTTCTTTCTTTAAAGGTGACACTTACATGAAGAAGTGTGAAATTGAATCCCAATGTCCCGCCTGGATGTACGAGTAAATTGCGTTGATACAAAGCGGATTTAGTTTATGACAGATGAATTTGGGAGACACTACAATCAGACCTCCTGTGGGGTAAGTGTATAGAGCCCTTGCTAAATGTAAAATGTTTTTTTTTTTTTTTTTTTTTTTTTGATGATTCATTTTTTTTTTAATGATTTGAGTGTTCTAACTGTTTATATCAATATTTTATAGACAACAGCCGTCTATCTATCTACAGACAGATAATGGTGCGTTCTGGTGGGCCCATTTCAATTTTTTTCGAACTATTTTAATCAGTTTATATGTTTAAGCCACACAACAAATAGCTTGTTGAATTCTTTTAAGTTAGTGTGAAGGTAACAGGAACTTCAGGACATTCTGTAGTGAAATGAGAAAAACAAAATAATATATAATTAGAAATTTGGAAAATTATGATATTTGTTTTTTTTTGTCAGATAAAATAATACTGTGTAACAAAAAAGTTGACATGGCATTTGAATTGTTGGGATACAAGCTATGTTCTAGCAGCTACATGAGAGGAGAGTAACCAGGAAATGAAAACAAACTGAACTGTCCGTTCGTCTGCCAGTGATGCTTTTGTATTCCTCCTTCTCTCACACCTTTTGTCACCTCCGCTCTTGACTCAATAGCTCATTATTCCATTTAATTGAAAGGAATGTTTGCTGAGCTGTTCTACTTCAAAGTAAAGTACCTCAAACAGAAATTGAATCTCTAACTGGTATTCAATCTAAGTCAATCCACATGAGAAGTAAAAACAGGTGTAACATAATTTCCTCTTCACTGGAAGTGCATTCCTACAGAAACTTCTGGTGATGTTAGTGTATCTCAGCAGCCATTTAAATGTTAGCCAGTGTCCCCTCTCTGACAACACAACAGTCTGCTTTGTGGGTCTTACCCACAGCCCCCCCTTTCCTTTTATGTAATCAGACCCCATTACATAGCTAAAGCAGTGGATGATTGTGGTTATTTAAAGCTTGAACAGTTGTTGAGCATTCCCACTGCTATCTTCTCAGAATGTTGAATTCAGAATGAAGTAACTTGTGTTATATTTTTGGTCTCAGTTTTGATATTATGCAATAAAAAAAAAGCAGACAAATTGAATGAAAATTCAGACTAATTATAATCATTTATTAAGCTGAAATATGAGGTTTATGATTTTAGAAAACTTATGTTTGTGAAACTTGTGATATTTGAACTGTAAAACTGTTGAAGCTGTTTTAGAGTTTAGGATGTTACCAGCGGGATCCTCAAATCTGGTCCATGAGGTTCGCTTTACTGCAGAGTTTAGCTCTAACACCAATCAGACACACTTGAGCATGCTAATCAATCTCTTCAGGATCATTTGAAAATCACATGTTGTGAACAAAAGGGGTAGGAATGTCTGTTTATGAAGTGAGTTTAACTGTTAGCCCACACACGATTCCTTGTATTGGAACAGATATTTGTTAGCAGATGAAAAATTAAAGGAATGAATTGGTTTGAGTAATCTGGTGACTCCCAAGGGTATGACACATAGTATCCATTAATTGTTTTTTTTATTTCCTTCATAAGCTCTAAACAGCTCTGAACAGGTCTCAGGATTTTTCCCCATGCATACATTTTCCTTTTGCATGTGGGTGTCTCACTCTTAATTAACTGCTAATTGTTTTCATGCTCTATTAGGAATTCTTACCCCTGCTGGATCTCACACTACAATTAATTGTTTTCCACTAATATACACAACACATCAGAATACAATGTGCATACCGTACAACAAAACACACAATTTGAAGACAAGGCACATATACTTATGGACCATTCCACATTCCATTCAGTCAGTCCTTGCACTTATCTCTGTTTGGAGTTTCGTATATTCAGTCCTTAAGGTCACACAGTATTGAAACAACAAATCGAAGTACAACATTTTTTTAAAATATGAGATATTTGATGAGTTAAAGGTTAAGTTTCAGTAAGGATATTTCTCTGATGACATTCAGATAAAGAAAGACTGTAGCTCAACAACCTTTGAAGAGTAGTTGTTTTCTGAGTAATGTGGAGTTAAGCATGGTTCTGATGTCTTGAAATGTTGAAATGAAAGTTATTAGGAGATTTTACTATTGATAGTACTGTGTTAGTTAATTGTCTTGCAGTCAGTGGGAGCATATCACACATTGGAGTACTGTTGTTTATTTGCTGCAACAAAGAAGCAGCGTTGGAAATTAATAGGGCTTCGATCAAAAAATTCTACCAAATTTGAGATATGAGGGTGAAAAATGCTCCTGTATGAATTTTTTAAATATTTAAAATGTGATCAAATATGAGCACAGTTGAAAGTGAGATGTTAAAGTTAAAATTAAATGACATTTTAGACATAATATTGTGTTTTGCTCTATTTCAGCAACAAAAATAGTTAAAGTTAAAAAAGTTAAAGAAGAATCACTGAGCCTCACAGAGCAGAACACAGCAATTTTCCTGAATGAATGAACTGTTTTGAGTGAATTGACTGAATGAATGATTCAGTGACAAATATAGTGACTGTGTCTGCAGTGCAAAAATGTCTTTAGTTGATACTGATTTTATTTGATTGGTAACAACCCAGTTATTACTTCTATTGTTAAAATAAAACATCTTAAATAAATTTTTAAATTTAATGATGATGCATAGGTTTAATGAGGGTAGTAAGAATGCTCTTACAATTGCTTTTACAAACAATGCTGCAAATTTTTATCATCTAGATACCCTAAAGACAAAAAGTTATCAAAAGAATTTAGATTCATCAAATGGTTTTGAAGATATAATTTAAATATAGAATATAGTATTGATTGAGTAGTGTATGACTTTCAAACTGGCCAATGCACTACTACGTGTAATGTTGACTGATTAATAGTTTGACTTGTAAAAAAAATGCATAGAAATTCATTATAGATTCAAAACGTTTAATAAAGCCTCATATAATCAGATGCAAAAAAAAAACAAAAAACACAACAACAACAACAAAAAAACAAAAACGAAATACTGTTCTCCAAAATTAGGGGTCGACCGATATTGGATTTTACAGATACCGAAAACTAGGTTGGACCACACTGGCTGATACCGATTAGTCGACCGATTTTTGGTTTTTAAAATGGATAGTGAATGGAAAATAAACAGTGCTTTAAAAAAAAAAAAGTAACCTACTGAACCATACTTTGTAAATGAATAAAAATATAAATATTAATTATATATTGATCATTACAGTTAGTTCATTGTTCATTAATGTTAACAAAACTACAAATTTTAAAATATATCAGTAAATGCTGAAATGAACACACTCTAACAAGGAACAATACTTCTATTCTACAGCTTTTATAAATCTTAATGTTACAAATTGACTTTAAATATCTACACAAGGGCCACAGTATTGAAATTGCATACATATGGATATTGTGTACTTTCACAATTTAACTGCTTCTATTCCAGAACATTTGTGGTTATCTAATCAAAATCTAAAAATATGTTAGTCACACAACGGGCAAAAGTGCAGCACCGCGTCTAGAAGAACTCGCAGCTATCTGGTATCACACACACTGGACGCGTCACGTTCAATTCAAGCGGCGGTCTACAAGACTTTATTTGATCACCAAAGGGGCAAAATTATACTGCTGTCCTTTCTCCGCTAATGCAGCATCTAGTCAACAAATTCCTCACTTAGTAATGACATGAAAACATGCACTACAGTATACTCTACGCACCGCCACTGTCAGTGATGTCAGTGATTTCCGCCATTATTTTAATGTAGTACATACAATAATACTTCCTTAAAGAGTATTTTATTTAAAAAAAGACAGGGCTAAACTGTATTGTATATTGTCTACGCAAGCCGTTTGTGCTTGTACCCTGATGAGGCTTGTGGATATTTGCATATACGTGGTAATATATGTATTGTGGCTTTCTCTCTCCCTGTCTCTCTATACGTATGTATATATACACACACGCAGTATAAATAGCACAAGTGCTCCTAAACAATTTTGAAGTCTGTGTACAGCTATTCGGAGACTGTGATTTTTGTGTCATCACTGTCAGATAAACTCCGCCCTAAATGACGTAAAAGTAAAACGAATTATAGTTGGTCACTTTGCATGTTGGTTAGACAGTCTCTTTCTGTCTAAGTAGGCGGTTCTTGGCCAGAAAAATATGCTGCATGCCAACAACCTTATGCCAATAGTGAAAAGTCTGGCTATGCAAGATTAAATTCCATGAGATCTAAACACTCATTGTTGAACCTATAGTCCAAAGTACTTCCATTGACACCATGGGCATAAACCTCATTTGTTCACTTCAGTGCACTGCGGCTCATATTTCTGCTCAACCTCCCTGTCACTGGTGCTTAAAATAAAGCCCACAACAGATAATCCTGTCCATCAACTGTACTAACCACTGCATCTCTACACCCTTCTCCCTGTTCACACCCACCACAATCCTCACTGGAGCTCATAGACACACCCATATTAACCATAACTCCAGTGTGTAATTTTCTGAAAAGAAATGTTTCAGTTTGTTTGGAAATTGGACTGCTTTTAAAACTCCTTTCAACATGTACACTCATTCTTTTCAACATATTCAATTTACAGAAGTAAAAATGCTTCACAAAACTAACAAATGAGCATGTCTCATGGGTTGAAAGATGAGAGACAAGCTTTGCATATCTGGTAGCAGCACATGGTCTGTCTCTTAATATTAGCTCAACAAATATAACAGCTTTCTTGGCACAGGCATGTCTGTTTGGTCTGTTAGTGTAGCACCAAACGTGAAGACCATGATCAGCTTCATGTTTATGTGAATTTTCCACTTTGTATCCTTCACTTTTGCAGTAGATTGGAGGCCACGTCAGGTCGCACTGGAAGACCATGAACTGTAATTTTAGATGGATCCTGCAAGTGACTCAAACTCACTGAAGTTGGACTAACTTGTTTAACCCACATGGAAATGAGATAGAGTAGCGTCTACGTCTTCTTTGGACTTTGGAGTGGATTGGCCTTGTGTTATAGCTTGTTATGCCACAACTATTTTGGGAGTCTGCTGTCAGGCAGTGTTTTACGAGATCTGTGTGGCACGCAATTCAACAGCCTTTGCAGTGGAAGCTTAACGTCTACTTTCTCTCTCAGTCATTTTATTACCCTTAAAGTTGACTATACACTGTATAGTGTTGGGAAAAAAAAAAAAAAACACTGTGGAAACACAACCCTGTCTCGGGTGCCAAAATTGTGGCCGAAATCACAAGGTGTGCACTGTGCTTAACTTGATATTATTCAGATAATGTTGTTTCTCATAGAAGGGGATGCTATTTGTACAGTTGTTCCACACACGCACACATACACACACACACAATAAATAAATAAATAAATAAATAAATAAAATTGATATTCTATCAAGGTAACATTTTGACAGCAACACTGTGTCTATACCAGGCCAAAGTTGTTGTGTCATGTCGTGGCACAGAAGTATAAGGCTGTCTACATTGGACTCAGCATAGAACGTTCATCAGTTTACTAGTAGGGATTTGCATCGGTTTCGGTGTAGACAGAATCACAGATTAAAATAGGTTCAGTTGTCTATGGCTGTGTCGCATCATGCCACTCCCATCCAGTGTAGATAGAAGCTACGTTTACACTAGTGCATTTTAGTTTTAAAACGCATAACTTTTGCTACGTTACACCTGTAGTTTGCTCTATGCTGGTGTTTTTGACCCTCGAAAACTGAAACTTTCGAAAATGCTGCAGACCCCATTTTAGTTTGAAAACTCGGGGGTTGTGTTTCACTGTAAACAGACTAAAATGGAGAGTTTTGATAACGATGGCATGGATGCCCACATTCGCTCTGCGTATCCTTGACGACTGTGTAAACAATAACATGATGCTCATTATAAATGGTCATGTGACACGTGTTTTCGGTTGTGTAGAGTGGACGCAGATTGTTTCTGAAATGCAATAAAAAATGCCAGTGTAAAAACATGTAACTTGTTTCATAGCAGATTAATTTAAACATACATTAAATAATTAAGACAACACTAAAGTAAAATATGAGTATACAGTCTAATATTTCACAAAATGCTCTTCTCTAGACTTCATTTCTCTATTGAACTAATGAGCTGTGAACACTGATGACTTACCTGAGGTAAATGAAATGCTATGTGACATTTTGTTTACAAGCTGTTTTATTGTCTTTCCCCAGTTAAAACAATTATTGAGCGATTGCAGGAGGCATGAGATGTTCATTCATGTTTATTTCGCATTAAAACTAGTAGTAAAGAGGAAGAAATGATCGTGTTCACTCATGCTCCGCCGTTTGAACGAACCGTATTTACACTGCACAAGTCTGCCGGGCGTTACGGCTCCGACGCGGCCACCGGAGCTGATCACGGCCATTGTAGTCAGTGCTTGTGTTTATACCAGCCGCGCAGCGGAATGTTTCAGAAGCGTCCGAGGCGTTCATACAACGATCTGTCATGCCACGGTACACATGCGTACCGAACCGAAAAAACCCATACTGAATGTTTTCGGTACAAATATGTGCACTGTTACACCCCTAGTAGACAAGGATTGATTTCATTTTAAAATGCTCTTTTAAAACGAAAACGCATTAGAGAAAAAAGGGCTACAGTGCACCTTTCACTGCACATTTTGGTATACTCCCTCAAGTGCTCCACCCTCCAGAATGAACAAAGCAAAGTGATGTTTGCTTTCGAGTGGAATTCGGCCATAAAATATCAGTATTGAAGTTTATTGTTAGTGATCTGCTGTAACTGTAGCAACTGCTACAGATAAGCTTTTTCCATGTAGCACATCTAAAGTACATAACAAATGAAAAAAGATTTAGCGATGCAAAAGGTGTTAATTGGGCTGCACAGGTTAAAGAGCAGCAGTTAAAAATCTGCTGAATATCTGAGGTATATTCCTAAATCAATCAGTGGCTCAGGGTGTTTGGAACAAATTAATTATTTCCTGCTCTCCACCTATCCTGTAATCCCATTGGGGCTATTTCTCTCCCAGACTTGGCCTGACCAAAGCTGTTTTTCTGCAGTTTTCCCAGACACCTGCTTTCCCTAACACCTGCACCTCTCCTCTGCTTCAGGTGCAGGAGTGCTCCTGTTTTTGTTGGACAGGATGAGTAATATTGGCTGAGAATGTGGTGAGGGTTGAAGACTGCTGTTTAAAATAATTACACTAAAAATCAATTTTTAGACCTGTCTTTGGATAATACAGCTCTCTTTTCGGATTTGTCCTGCCCAAAGCATGGTTGCATTATGTAACCAGTGCCAAAGAGAGGCAATTACTTTCCAGTTATAAAGTAATTAGCCAATTGTAATCTCTTGGAGGCTGAGGAAGACACCAGCTGCCAAAAGTGTCAAACATACTCTTTTGTAACTCATGAACAAGCCCACATGGAATCTGCACATGTAGATCTAAGCTGGAAACTCAGTTTCGGCAGAATTGGAATGCCTTTCTTTCACAAAGTTCTACACATCTTACTAAACCAAAAAAAAACGAGAATAAACATTGATACTGTATAAACAGTTGCTTTTTTTGTGGACAGGTAAGGGAATTAATTATTGTGTAGTCCACTCCTAAAACTCACTAGTAGTAGTGTAAATTGCATAAAACTCAGAGACATTAATACTGATCTACACTGATAAATTGTAGTGCAGGATCTAACACCATTGTGGCATCTGTACTTCAAATACTGTACATGAAGAACACCAATGCTAAGTTAACCAGCAAACTAATGAATGCACCTTTAAACATTTTTTTTTAAACATTTTTTTAATTTTATTTTTATTTTTAAATATGCATAGTTTACTATGTTTAAATACATTTCACAGACTCTGTCTGAACCTGAACTCACTGAAAAGTCAGTTAGCTGAACACAGTGAGTGTTAAAACCACTGGGCAAATAAACAACAGTATTTTGCTCTGAACAGGATGTCAAGCAGCATGCAAAGCATTATTCCTAATTGCTGTATAAATAATCATTTGTTATGTTTTCTGGCATTTTGCCTTTATTAGACAGCACAGTATAAGGAGGGACAGGAAGAGAAACGAGAAAGGAGAATACTGTGAGATCTGGGGAAGAATCTTAAGCCAGGAGCTAAAACTAAGGTCGCTTGAAGCACTGTTATGTGATGTGTTGGAGTGCAACTCTTACTATGCTCTTGATAGACAGACTACATTATTCTTAGAAGACATTGTGAGCCAACTACATGCTCCTTTAATTCTCATACTCTAATTAGAGCATAGGTGGATGGATCATCCCATGACGCACAGCAGACAGTGAGAGAGTGAGTAAAGCTCTAGCTAAATCCATGCAGGCATTGGATTAGAAGATGGTTTAAGACAGAGCCAGAAAAGACAGCTCGGGAATCGACCCATTCATTTTAAACAAGACCATCTGCTCAGAAGGCCTTATCAGTTTTCTCTGAAAGTAACATTTTAAAGTTAATTTCATCAGCATGGTGCGGTATTTTGAGTTTAAAATTATTTCCAAATTAAACATAGTTAAACTTATTGCTTTGACTAGGACTTCAACTCTATTATACATTATTAATACATTTATACTACTACTACTTTTACTACTACACTGTGAAAAATAAAAAACACAATTTGTTGAGTCAGCTTAAAATAATTTGTTACCCTGCTGCCTTAAAATTTTAAGTTAGTAAGTAAGTAAAATAAGTTTAGTCAACTTGAAATGTTAAGTTTTACTAAGTAGCAACTTAGATATTTCTGTTTGCTAAACTTAACAGATGGGTAAGTAACCCAGCTGCCTTAAAATTTTAAGTTGATTCAACTCAAATATCTAAGTTGTTACTTAGTATAATTTAATATTTCAAGTTGAATAAACTTTTTTTGAGTTGACTGAACTTAAAATTTTAAGGCAGCCAGGTTACAAATTATTTTAAGTTGACTCAACAAATTGTTTTTTTACAGTGTAATTATTATTATTAATATTGTGTTACTGTTTCAAGCAAGCCAACTATTAATGCCAACATGAATATATTACTAAAAAAATTTTTTTTTTAAATATTTTTATTTTCTTTGTTATGACATATTATTTGCCACCGACCCACTGCATAGCAGTGTTGGGAAGCTGCTAACCTCAACAGCAAAGTGGTATAACAACATTTTTGGTAGTGTGACAAAGGCTCAGCTGTTTTCAGAATGGTATAGCTTTCCAGTGACAAGCTTTTTTTCCAGTAAGTAGTGGTGTGACAAAATATCACTTTTTTGTCACATTATAGGTGGCATTTTCCCACAAACAACAACCCAGTAAACGCACAATGCAAAAATCATTCCAAGTCATTTAATTTTTGTGGTACACTCAACAAGCACTATCTCCAAGAGTGTCCTCGTTATTAAAGGGGTGATATTATGCTTTTTCACTTTTTAAACTTTAGTCAGTGTGTGGTGTGTATCTTTGGCCATAAAAAAGATCTACAAAGTTACAAATATCAAAGTCCACTCCAAAAGGAGATGTTTTGTTTTTAAAAAATGAACTACAACAAACAGCTCCTTTGGACGACAACGTTTGTTTTCCGGCATGCGGTGATGTCACAACGCCATCAATTAGAATATCATTCAAATAAATCCTGCCCATGGAAATTCAAATTGTTAGAGGGAGGGTAGGGAGGAGGTGGGTGATTAGCCTGATTTTAGCGATGCACAGCAGAGAACCACTTAAACGAGCCGCAGCGCGGCAAGTATAAACACAAGCATTGACTAGAGTGACCGCTTTAGAGCTGTAACGTGCCGCAGACGTGTGCAGTAGTGGTGCAACGGATCGCGGTTGATCCGTGATCCCTGCGGATCAGGACCCACGGTTCGGAACGCACGTGACCCGCGGAAAAACTCGTTTTTAAAACTTGTAGATTACAGTGTTTCCCCTGCCATTATATTAGGGGGACCCGCCCCCCTTGAAGGTCAAGTAAACTTTATTTTGTATATAGCGCCAGATCACAACAGACGTCATTTAAGGTTACCTTTCCTATATAACAGGTCTATACCTTGTTCTTTTATTAAACAAACGAAATAGCCTTATGTTATTTATCTTATTTACACAACGGCATGTCATTTATCTCTCGAACGTTACATTACGTGGTCAGGCGTCTACAGTTTCTCCTCTGGGAAAACGCGGACGGGATCGCGGAGTCCATTCATGAAAACGGAATTTACTCTATAGCACGGGATGCCACATAATTCGTCAATTTTTGGATTAATAAATCAAAAGTAGGTCTCTCACTTAATTTGAATCGCGATATGGACTAGTGTCTGTGAATATTAAAACGCAAAAGGACAGTTTAAATATGAATCCTCCATGTTCCGCTGTATGAATGAATGGCGGAGACGCGGCTTTGTTTACTACACAAATAGTGAAGCACATGTGACGCTCGTGGATATTTTCGGCCTCTGCGTCTCATTATATGATGACATAAACGCATAAACTTAATCTCCAGAACTGCTGTAAGAGTCACTTCATGTAAATTTTACCGGTTCATTCGAGAAATTTAGCATCATATCATAGTGTATACACACAAAAACTAACCAGCAACCTGTCAAAATAAAAGTAATGTTTAACATGTAACAGAAATGTATTAGTCTTGTATTACTTTTGTACAGTATAATGTAGGTGTTTAAATATTCCTATATTCTGGCTTTTGGCAAATTTAAATAAAACAATTAAATGCAGAAATTATAATAATAACAGAAATAACAGAAACATTTTTTTGTTTGGCAGCAAATAAAAGGGTTTAATTTTCATTTCATTAAAAATAAATAAATGTTTAATGCCTGTATTTGATTATCAGAAAAATTAAAACTTTTTCTAAAAATAGAGAGAAAAAAAAAGATTGTAGGGCCCTATTGTTTAAAATGTTGAAATTGAGATTTTACAACTTATTTTTTATATAAATGTTTGTTATTTCACAGAGAGTAATGTACAAAAAAAAAAGTACCGTGACGTACCGTACTGTACCCCCTGCAAATTTGTCATTATAAGGTTTGGTCTGTTTTCAGGTCTCTGTTTTCATTGTTGCACTGAAGTATTGAAGTATTGAAAATTTTATTTAAAAAAATTATTTATTCAGCTGGTTATTTCTTGATTTTATTGTTGTATTTTATTTTATTTTAAGTTATTTTTGATAAAACCAAAAGTTTCTTGCCATACTGTTCTTGTAATAAATGGAAAGCAAATTATATTTGACTCCTCCCCTTTTTTGCTGATCTGAAAAATGGTCCGATCCGTGACTCAAAAACCGTGAGTGATCTGAACCGTGAGTTTTGTAATCCGTTGCACCACTAGTGTGCAGTAAAGGGGGTCGAAACACATGTAGAAGCTGCGATCTACTCCGGTTACATGTCGGAGCCGTAACACGCTGCAGACGTGTGCAGTGTGTGGTAAGAGATTTATTCATCATACAGTGTAGATAGCTTCACTTATAACACAGATGTTTTTTAAAATGCATAAACTTGACTAGAATAGGCTAGGCTAATCATTAATGATGTTCTTTGATAATGTTAGGCTGCTTTTAGTCTTATGCTGGAGCTGGTTTCGGACAGGACCCAACACTACCGTAGCGTGTTATTTACTCACCCTCCACGCATCCTAGGTTTATATGACTTCCTGGAGGGGGGGTTAATAAAGGCCTCCTGAAAAATATCCATATTATATCCATATCCATATCCAAATATCCAAATGTAAGAATCACTTTAATCTAGCTTGCGCTAACAGTTGTACACAGAACTTGCTTCTTCGACAAGGGGCGTGGCAAAACTGAAAGAGAGAGTGGGAGAGCTAACCAATCACAACACATTTTGTTTTTTGGAAGGCGGGCCTTCATTAAACCTGGAACTAATCGAGCCTTATGGCTGGCTGGGAGAGATGTATTGTAATAATGTAAATTATGTTAAAAATAATGCGTTTTTCGAACCACCAAGCATGAAAGCATGTTCTAGTACACCCCCAAAACAAAATCAAGACTTTGTAAAAGAGCATAATAGGACCCCTTTAAGTAATGTTGGGAACTCAGTCTCATGGTTTGTTTCAATTGTTTTCAAAAAGAGAAAAGGGTGTCGTTCTATTATATTTTAGCAATTTGTAAACAATTATCTGCAAATTGAGTTTATAGTTGATTATGTTTGTGCCAGATAAATACTGCTTTGTATTATCAGCATGCTGTAAATAAGTGCTATAGGGAAAAAAAGGTCAAAAAGGTAGTATAACTGTAACACAGCTACTTTAAAGAATGAATGCCCTTGGCTGGAATTTTTAAGCAGCTTCCTTAAATCTGGGGTATACAGAAGCAACTGACTTTGAGTCATCTCAGGCGGGAAGATGTGACTTTTCTTCCTTTATATAAAACGTCACCATTAACTGTTTAAAAGAGTTAGGTGATATTAAGTTGCTAGTCTAATCAAGTTAATGCACTTGCACTTGTTCTTATTTTTGCCACTTTGAAGACAAAAAAGACAGAATCTTTTTTCTCACCCTCTTTATTTCCATCACCTTTTTCTTCCCTCTGGAGAAAATGAGTAATTGGCCCCGGAATCCCAGTGTGTGTTTGTACCAGAGGACCTGAGTTTTCTGTCTCCCAGGAGAACGGACGGTGTTTGTTCCAGCAGCCATGGAACTTAAAGACTGCCTGCTCTCTCTTTCCATCTGTGGGTGTTTGGATCAAGAAAGAATGGCATTGTGGAGTAGACTGAGTGGAATACCCTGTTACCTCAGCAGTTTTGTTCAGTGGAATAGCCTAATATTTTCGTCATTTGTCATTTTGGTACTGTCATTTCAGAAACTGTGAGAGACGTATGGCAAGGAGAAAATGTGGGAATAAACTCAAACTCATGTTGCCTGAATAAGCAGCGTGGCTGTGCTAGGCTAACTGGCTAAGTGGCTAACTGGCAGTTGACAAAGTTAAATGGTTAGTGAAGTCAAAAATTAAAATTCTGTCAGTTTGCATTTCCCAAAAGCGTCATTTGCCAACTATTGCACAGGTTTTGTCATAGTTCAAAGATTCAGTTTTTCCTGAAAACAAAGTTCATTCGAATATTCACAAAATAGCATCTCAAACGTTCATACACTGACCAAAATTGTAAACCCAAAACTTTTGTTTTTTCCCCCATTTTTCATGAGCTGAACTCAAAGATCTTTGACTTTTTCTATGTACACAGAGGGAGAAAATAAGGTTTTTCGACATACCCTAAGATACCCAAGACATAACTTATATACATAATTTTTTAAATGAAAATAACCGATCATTTTGCTAGATAAGACCCTTCTTCCTCAGCTGGGATCGTTTACATCCGCATTTGGGTTTGAAGCCGCATTTAAACTGCATTTTGGAAGTTCAAACTCAGGGCACCATATCAGTCCATTATATGGAGAAAATCCTGAAATGTTTTCCTCAAAAAACACAATTTTTTTTACGACTGAAAAAAGAAAGACATGAACATCTTGGATGACAAGGGGGTGAGTACATTATCTGTAAATCATTGTTCTGGAAGTGGACTTCTCCTTTAATATTGAATATAGTGAATAGTGTTCCCTATTGTGAAGTGTTAGTATTTTTATTTTTTTTTTAATTTATTTATTTTTTTAAAATATAGATTAAAATAAGAATAAAAAAACTGATTAATCCTCTGGATCTCGACAAACGCGCCAGCGCGGTTGATAACGCCGAAAAGAACATAAAATGCTCCGTCATTTTCGATCATACAGATACAAGCAATACAAGTTTGGAATTCTTTACCAGAGAGAAATCTGTCATTTCATAAGAAGATTAAGTGTTTTGGACATTTTCATTTTAAAAAATGAGGTCAAAAATATGTAATGTACTTTTTTTAAATGCATGAATGAGTAGTTCACAATAACACCAGTAACATCCATTTAGAAATCAGAGCGAATTTCCATTTCATGCCGACTTAAATGTTTTAGTGGTGGCACATACACTCACAACAGGACAACTTTTACAGTCTTAGTGTCGTCAGTACGGTAGCATTTCTGTGAGCTGTTTATAACTCCTCAAAAGACAGGGAAGCTTCACCCTCAGCAGTAAAAGGGTGGGGCCTTCTGCCAGTTAAATGGCCCTGTAACCAGAGATCAAGGGCAGATGCAGTGCCAGCAGGCTTTATGCTTAGCAACGGCAAACAAACGCTGGTAAGGAGTTGAATGTCCCTCCAGATTCACCAATCGTCTGGGTCATTCACTCTTTGCGTGAAGCTTCAATCATAAATTTGCAGCTGCTTGGGTATGGGCTCTCGCTCTCTCTTCTTGGGTATAAAAATAGGTTGCTATGTGAACACCATGACTCCCCAGAGGCATGTGCCTGTTGTTACGCCCTGCTGATCTGCTGAGGGTGAGGGAACTCGTTTCCTCAATGGAGCAACGTACACTAAAACTCAAGGGGCAGTGGTAATATAAAGGTACGGACCATGACTGAGAGACTGAGAGGTTTTGTTGATCATACTGACAGATATGACCTGAATTATATTTCAGGCCAACTGAAACATTGGTTAGATTTAAGAATCTAAGCTAAATGAATGCCATTGTTTTTGCTTTCCTTTCCTTTCCTTTCCTTTCGAAAGCCAATAGTCAACATGTTTAGTTACTGATCTCTGAAAATAATGAGTTAAATACATCCATACTCACAAAGGCCTGTTCTGAAAGAGAACAGCAAACACTCTGGATCCTTCAGGTTGAATCCCACAGTTTGCTTTGGGCTAAAACAGAAAAGCCCAAACAACAGAAGGATTAATGTGGCCTAATAAAGGTGCTATTGTTTGCTGTGCTGTTCAGTTCAATAGAGCATGTGGTCAGGTCAGATCTCATGTCCCACTTACACATACATCCACTTATTTAACACTCATTCATCCACAGAATGTTTGTCAAATATCTTTTGCTAACCAATCTAATTCATAGTACTTCCTTGTGCCTAGTACTTTTATTCTTCTGTTTAAATGTGTGGGTAGAAACACTTTCACTTTTTTATTATTTATTTATTTTTATTTTTTAAACCAGAATACTATGGCTTTGGGCTTGCTTTGTTTAGTGTGAAATGTCAAGATTAACACAAAGGGAACACTGAGAAAAGGTCTATGAGGCAAAATGGCAGTTTCCTAACAACAAAATTTTTTTTTTTTTTTTCCAGGAACATGGTTTCCATAGTTCACTCCTTTTACAGTTTGACTGAGGTCTTGTTTAGAATAGTGTTGTCATGAAAGCTATGAGAAAAGCTGATGATGGGAAAATCTCATAGCTATGTTTTGAAAAACTTGCTTACCAGGAAAATCTTTTCTAAATTGGTTCAAAATTTACTTACTTTATATATGCTTGTCCAAAACATTTAAATATTTACTATGGATTTTAACACCTACACTCTTAAAAAGGATGTGCTGAAAAGCACAGCAACTCACATATAGTTTATACAGAATTTATCAAACCTGCTACATTTACATAAAAAGTCAAATTTAAAAAAATTATGCAATCAAACATTTGTAATTTAAACGTTAATTATATTGCTTGAGTGAAAAGTTCCTTAAGAGTTAATGGTTAAATTTGTACTTTGAATTAAAAAAAAATGTGGTATTGGACAGCATTTTAAACATTTTTATTTACATATTTTCACCAGCATACAAGTGATGGTGAGTTTCAGTGTGATGAAGTCTCTTGTTTACCTGCCTGTCATATCAGTGACTGCCCACAAGTGCTTCATGGGCTTCTTCCATTCAAATCTGCAAGAGTGCAAATAAAGGCAAATTTGTTATTTATGCACATACTAAATATAGCAAGCCTAATGTTAGCTAGAAAGCCAATAAAAAATTAAGAGATATCAGAGATAAGCATCAGAAGAGCAAGGAAACTTGCTTGTGAGAAGAAAAACTGCTCATTGTGCAGCAATGTGAGTGAATGAGAATTAACACATATTGCGTTTAATACACTATTGCATTTTTTTGTTTTGTTTTGTTTTTAACATATAATTCAAAGTGACACAGACTGTGTTAAAATAGTCATAACTCGAAAATGTTTTAAGAAATTAACTAGGGATGTGACGAGATCTCGGGATGATATCCTTGCAAAACATTTTGCAGTGTTTACATTAGACATGCACGATTAACCCTTAAACGATTGAGATCTCGATTCAAACACCCACACGATCTTATTCCTGAATGACAACGATTTAGCTGTCTATTACGACTGTTTCACATCGCGGGTGTCAGCATGTTTTGTCGCTGCCCGTGTTAATGAATCAGAGGGTTGGCCATCATTACGTTTTCAAAGTGAACGCTGTCATTCACTGATATGGACGGCAACAAAACATGCGCTGCTCACGCTCCACTGACACTTACGATGTGAAACAGGTGTTAAAGACATTCAAATCTGCAATTATGCTGCTGCTGCTGATCCAGAAAGAGCAACAAAAACAGTCTTTTCAAACACATTATGATCATTATTTCTGTGTTACAGACATTTCAATAACAGAAGTACTGGGATAAAATTTTACAGTTTGGGTATGAGCACTTATTGTCTACAGGGTATAAACACTTACTGTCTTACAGTCTACTTATTGTTTGTATTAAAAAGAACTGGGATTCTCAATTTATCCAGAATCGTGAAACTCTTATTTAAATGTTGTTTATTACTGCATATAATTCATTAAAATGGAAGCACCTACATTTTTTTGCATTTTGTCCTTTTCAGTTAAATAAAAGACCATTTCCCTATATATTTCATCATTGAGGATTTCTTTAAAAAGTTTAAAAATCTCGTCTCGTTCTTGTGAACCCAGTCTTGTGTCTCGTCTCATCTCGTGGGATAAGTGTCTCGTCACGAAATTAAAATTAACACATTCTTTTTGAGAGTGATGAAATGCGATGCCACCACCACTTTCTCTGTTCACACTAAACATTTTAATGGCCAGTACATACGCTAATAACATATTTTTTGGATGTAGGCTAAAACTACTTAATTTAGGAAGCTTAAAATTCACTGGGAAAAACAGACCTGCTAATGTGATGGACTGCAACTAGGGTTTATAATTTGTTTGCAGGTATGTTTTTATATTGTAAAAGATTGTTCGAATACTTGTTGTGTGTACTATCACTAATTAAATGGGATGTTTTATGAAAATTTAAAAAGACAGTGCCAACAGATAAACATGTGATTTAGCTGTTGACTGTCTCCTTTGTGGATGGAGACAGTGGCATGACAGATGGAGACAATGCCTTGCATTGACCTGTGCTGAAATTCATTTATCCTTCTTCAGCCTACAGTCTACATAACGCCCCCTACTGTAGTCAAGAACAGCCTGTGTTTTCCGTTTAAGAGGGTTCTAAGAGATACTTAGAAGTCTATAAATAATATTGTGTGAGTTTCCTGTTTTCATAGACTGGCAGCACTCTTGAGTGGACAGAAACTGCATCAGAACACTTCCTTCTTTCTCTCTTGTGTAACAGTTGATATGTTGAATGATTTATTCAGCCAACCATATTGTTTGACAGCACTGAATGCACAATTATGTTTTGATTAGGGTTGCACTGACTAAACAATGAAATCTTTGGGGGGCGAAAACACATTTGAAAAATAGGGATGTTTCAAAATAAACCACACTGAAAAAAATTGCACAACACAAGTTGCAAAATGCATGGGTGCTAAAATTAAATACTTTAAATTCTTACATTTGTTTAAAGTTTTCCATAATTAAATTGTGCATCCATAGCAAATAAAGATTTTCTTTTGAGAACAGTGTAATGGGTTATAAATGCAAGAAGTCCCTTAATTAAAGGGGTCATTGGATGCCCATTTTCCAAGTTGATATGAATCTTTGATGAAAAGTCTATAATATACTTTGGTTAAGTAAATTAAATGTAAAACAACACCCTCTTACCATTTACCTGTCGAAATGAGCTCTGCAAAAATCATCCCATTCTGAGGGATTGTTCCTTTAAATGCAAATGAGCTCTGCTTGCCCCACCCCTCTCTTCTCTCTGTGGAGTAAGAGGATGCTCTGAGAGATTGTTTACTTTAGCTGCATTTAGCGCATTTAGCCACCAAACTTGCTAACTAGCACATTATTAGGAAAGGTGATTGCAGAGATTCATAAAAAAAAAAAAAACCTTATACTCACTTCTGCTGTAGGTGAAGCTGGATCACGAATGATTTGCGCAAACATAGACGCATTTATGTAGATTGGGAGGCGCACAAACAAATGTAATCCACTGCATCTTATTTTTACAAATTAATTAAAAAACACTGCATGGATTTTCATCATTATAGGGTAGATTTGTACATACACTGTCAACACACATTTATGTTCAAACAACATGTAAAAGTGAAGTTTGCATCCGATGACCAGAAATGTTACAGAAATGTGTTACAACAAAAGGAGGATTTTTTTCCCTGTAATTTTTATTTCATAATTTAACATTTCATTTTAAACTTTATTTTTTTTGCATATAATAGCACAAAACTCTTTAAAATTTAAAAGTTGGCAGTTTTATTTATTTTAAATTTTATTGTGAAAGCTGTATGTTGTGTTTCCACCAGAAGATTATGTTAACTGGAGCGGAGAGAGACAGGATGGGCGGTGAGGTGGGAGTTTGTTTCAGTCCTGGTTTGGGTCATGTAGTAGGCGCTCACTTTAACTAATCTGTTAATCAGGCCAGTGCTCCAGTAGTGTGGTGAAAAAGGTAAAGTGAAGGCAAAGAGGTGTGCACGCACAGCTGACTAAGAATGATATTAACTGCAATGCAATCGACCTGTGGTTTCTGAATGTTATACTTCATTGTGTAATCTCAGTAGAAAAAGATTAATTTAGTCTGTTCTCTCTGACTATCATTTTCATGGTGCTACAAGTGAAACTTGTAAAGTTCCTTAATTTAAAGTGGTTCATGAACTTGGATAAACTTGCCTCTTCTGCAAAACTGTAAAAAATATTTTTTGTAGATAATTATGGGCCATTATTTGAAGCATGAACCATAGGATATGTCCACCCTGTCATGGACATATATGTTACTGTTAAATACGCTTTCATTGAAATATTAAGATGCAAATTATATTTTCTGAAAGGTATGATGTCCCTTTCCCAAACAGGGTTATTTATTTGCTTTCAAATTATAAATGCATAAAAGATTTTATGTAAACCATGTTAAAGAAACTCATAGTCTGTTCTCTCTGACTATCATTTTCATGGTGCTACAAGTGAAACTTGTTATTAAGTAATTTAAAGTGGTTTATAAACTTGGATAAACTTGCCTCTTCCGCAAAACTTAAAAAAAAAAAAACTGAGCATGGGTCAGTATTACCACAGAGTGGTTTTCTACCCTCACAACACTTAAAGAAACTAATACAATTCTCACATGTATTTTCTCTTATTTGGAGAAAACAGTGATATTTGGATGCAGTTTTTGTTTGCATGTTATTGCCCCCACACCTAGCTTTTGAACACACTGGATTATACAGATATGATTGACTTATTATTTAAAATATTATTTTAAAATGTCAAGATGACAGGGTGAACCAGCACATGGTGGGGTGGACACATAAAGCAGAATAAAGCATGACAAAATATGACAAACATTTATTCAACTTTCATAAAAAATAATACAATAATAATAAATAATCATTTTAGTTTTTAGCAGTATTAACTACAAATGAATGCTATGTCCACCCTGTCATTGTATGTCCACCCTATCAAGTCTATGTGGCCAACGGGGTGGACATTTTGCAGTTCAGTTAATTTATTAGCGTATAACAAACTGTGATAGCTAAATAGTCTGGTTGTTGAAGAGAATTTGGTATATTAAACTTACGTATTTTGACAATACTTTATTCTAACCACTTTCGGCATATTTTATGCAGACAGGGTGGACATGTTAAGCTTTGGCAAAGCAAGTAAATAAACGTGGCGGAGCAGGAGGCGCAGGAGCCCTCCGGGGCAGAGCAGGCACCCGCATCGAGGACTGGGACCTGGGGAGAACAGGGACAGAGGAGGCAGACAGAGCGACAAGGAGAGAGGCAGAGAGTTCGTTGGTGGCCTTCGTGGCTGTGACAGGGGGAGCAGAGAGTCCAAACATGGCCAGAACAGGACAGGGTGAGAGTTCATAAACGGCCTCCGTGGCTGGTTCAAGACCAGGCATGAGTACACTGGCTAGGTGAGGGTGATTGGGCGCTACCACCGTGTAGGGAGCTAGGACAGACGTCCCCGTTTTATGAGGTTCCGCAGCTTTAGCCGCCACCTCTGGGGAAAAAGCAGCAGGCACCACAGCTGCTGAGGATGCCGCAGTTGACACTGCCACCTCCAGAGATTCTGCAGTGTAAGCCGCCACCTCTGGAGACTCGATGGTGGTATCCGCGGCCCCTTCAGGAGGATCTGCAGCCAGCACTGTCACCTCCGGGGGCACTGGCGCAGACTCACTGTTAGACGAGGCCTCAGAAGCAGACTTGTGAACAGATGAGACCTCTGGAACAGACTTGTGAACAGATGAGACCTCTGGAACAGACTTGTGAACAGACGAGACCTCTGGAGCAGACTTGTGAACAGGCGAGACCTCTGGAGCAGACTTGTGAACAGACGAAACCTCTAGAGTGTAGTGTGCGGCTCACACACCCAGAATGGTGACCGCCAACACACTGGCAGTCATGACGTGACGAGGCTCTGAGAGGTCAGACGAGATGTAACGAGGCTCTGGGAGGTCAGACAAGACGTGACGAAGCTCTGGGAGGTCAGACGAGACGTGACGGGGCTCTGGGAGGTCAGACGAGACATGACGACGCTCTGGACAGACAGAGGAGATGTGACGGGGCTCGGGGAGGTCAGACGAGATGTGACGATGCTCTGGGTGATCAGACGAGACATGACGAGGCTCTGAACAGACAGAGGAGATGTGACGAGGCTCTGGACGGACAGACAAGACGTGACGGGACTCTGGGTGACCGGCTGAGACGTGACAAGACCAGGCTCAACAGCAGTAACTTGACTTGGCTCATGAAGATCATCTGTGACTTGAATTGGCTCATGAAGATCAACCATGACGTGACCTGGTTCACTAAGACCAGCTGTGACTTGACTTGGTTCACGGAGATCGGCTATGCCTTGACTTGGCTTGTGAAGATCAGCTGTGGCTTGACTTAGCTCGTGAAGACCAGCTGTGACTTTGCTTGGCTCGTGAAGATCATTAGTAACTTTGCTTGGCTCGTGAAGACCAGCGGTGACTTTGCTTGGCTCGTGAAGATCATCAGTGACTTTGCTTGGCTCGTGAAGACCAGCGGTGACTTTGCTTGGCTCGTGGAGATCAGCAGTGACTTTACCTGGCTCGTGAAGATCAGTAGTGACTTGACTTGACTCATGGGGATCAGGAGTGACTTGACTTGGCTCATCTGGATCAGCAGTGACTTGACTTGGCTCAAGAAGGACAGCTCTGACTTGACTTGGCTCAGGAACGACAGCTCTGAGCTGACTTGGCTCAGGAACGACAACTCTGATTCTGCTTGACTCAGGAACGACAGCTGTGACTTTGCTTGACTCTGGAACGACAGCTGTGACTTTGCTTGACTCAGGAACAACAGCTGTAACTTGACTTGACTCAGGAACAACAGCTGCAACTTGACTTGACTTGGGAAACACAGCTGTAACTTGACTTGACTCGGGAAACACAGCTGTAACTTGACTTGACTCGGGAAACACAGCTGCAACTTGACTGGACTCGGAAGCTTGACTGGACTTGGGAACAACAGCTGTAACTTGTCTTGACTCAGAAAATACAGCTGTAACTTGACTTGACTCGGGAAATACAGCTGTAACTTGGTTGGACTTGGAAACAACAGCTGTAACTTGTCTTGACTCGGGAAATACAGCTGTAACTTGACTTGACTCGGGAAATAGAGCTGTAACTTGGTTGGACTTGGAAACAACAGCTGCAACTTGACTTGACACAGGAACGACAGCTTTGACTTGACTCGGGAAACAGCTGTAAGTTGACTGGACTCGGAAACTTGACTGGACTTGGGAACAACAGCTATAACTTGGCTTGACTCAGGAAATACAGCTGTAACTTGACTTGACTCAGGAAATACAGCTGTAACTTGGCTGGACTTGGAAACAACAGCTGTAGCTTGACTTGACACAGGAACGACAGCTTTGACTTGCCTTGACTCGGGAAACAGCTGTAACTTGACTGGACTCGGAAACTTGACTGGACTTGGGAACAACAGCTCTAACTTGGCTTGACTCTGAAAATACTGCTGCAACTTGACCTGACTCGGGTATGGTAGCAGTGACACGACGGATCTTTGTTTTCACCGCCATTTTGTACATCTTGAGAACGGGCTCCGTTGTAGCTGCCATTACGTGAACACGCTGTGGCGTGGCTGCCATTTCACAGGCAGGTTGCACGGCCATAATTACCGGGATGTCGCGTTCCTCATCCGCGACACCCACAGTAAAAGATGAGCCCACAGTCAATAAAGCAAAGTCCAAAAAATGAGCAAGTGACGAACGCGGACCCTCGTGTCTGAGTTGCGAACTCAGAGGCTGGTTTACGCCATCACAAAAATTTTTATTTTTAAAACACAGTCCGGGAGGTTTGAATGGTTTGCGATAGCCAAAAATTCACAGATATGTTGCTCTAGTGATCGTGGGCCTTGTTTGAGTCTGAATAGTATCCGGGTTGTGTCCATACCTGTTGACTGTTTGTGAGTAAAGCTGCTGGATCCTTGTGAGACCGAGTATTCTGTAACCTGGAGAGGGAGATGAGAGGCAAGCGGATCCAAATGCGAAGCTTTATTCGTAGGGCGAGACAAAGACAGGACAGGCAGAGTCAAACAATAGCAAACAGGTATGTAGGGGCGAGACACAAGAATAGTCCGTGAAGCAGGCGAGGGTCGATCAGTGGCGAACATAATCCGAAGGGGGGCACGGAAAACGGGTAATCCAAAGAGACAGGCGAGATTTCCACAAGGCAGGTGGTGAGACAGACAAGACGAGAAGACCAGGCGAGAAAGCTGAACTCAGGAACTAGGAACTAGGAAACTCGGGAACTAGGAAACTACAAAGTAAAGGTTGCTAGCACTAGGAAAGTGCTAAACGCAACTAATACCATTCTCCACTATACAACTCCACAATACTCGGTGAGTAAAACGGGTAAAGTCCGGGGCTTATATAGCGCATCAAATTGGCCACAGGTGCTGGCGCAATCAGCGCGATGGGTAATTGGAGACGTAGTCCGGGGTGTAGTGCAACAGTCTGTGTGATGTGAAAGTGCGAGAGCGACATTTGGTGGTGAGCGGACCGAAGGTCACCGGCCAGATTCATGACACAGGGCACCATACCAGTCCATTATATGGAGAAAAATGCAGAAATGTTTTCCTCAAAAAACATAATTTCTTTACGACTGAAGAAAACAAAAAAACAAAAATCTTAAATGTATCTAAAGAGCCAAGTAATACTTTGTTATGAATATAGAAACTTAAACTAATATAACACACCCTTTCATAGTCATTTTTATGTTAAGTTATCATGGCAAATGAGTCATTTATGTACAAGACACCAAAAGGCACCCAACAGTGATATTGACCTGCATAGTACTCACTGCAGTTTCCAGCTGAAAGAAACACTAGTGTAAGTAAATCAATATTTTCTATTCTTTTTCAGTTTTTACACACATTATGATTACATTTGCATTACATAATCAGCTTTATATATGGCTTTTCCGATGGAGTAAACTCAGTACCTCACCTGGTACAGCGTTGCACTTGTGATGTGGTACGCTAAGGTCCTGTAAAAATCGAGTCACAATAAATATGTTCAGACTTCAGACACTTGTGGAAGCAAGCTAAAATGGCATTGTTGGTTCAGCAAATGCGCTTTCTAGTTAATGTTCACATGAGCTTTTACACACTTCTTTTCACTAACAAAAATGCTCTTACATTATATATATGTTATGTCATGTTATTCTGCAAAGTTATTCTGTTCTTTCTGAACATATTTGGATTGTGGAATACATCGCCCTCAGTAGTGTTCACTGTTGTAAATTGCAAATTGGGGCAAATGTTGTAAGTCATCTGGATATTCCATATATGTATTCTGTAAATTGTGCATACTGTGCACTCATAAATACTATAGAATGCAGAAGTAGTTGGAGGAGCAAATTACAGAGTGAAAATGTATCAATGCAGTGAAAGCTAAGTCACCTCAAAAGGACAAAGTCGATCCATTAGTAACCCAGTCGCAGTGAATGTTTGGAGCTGCCAGCTGAGAAGCTGAGAGTTTCCTGCTCTCCCAGGGAAGCTGGCTCACACCTAAAGAGCTCTTTGTTGGACAAGGTGTGCGATCTGAGCAGCCACTGAGCTCGGTACAAAACCACACTTTCGAAACGTCCTGTTCCTGTCAGCACCGGAGGTGTGTTTTTCCACACTTAACACACAAATGCACATTAGAGCACTATCCCAGCAGGTGTTAAAGTTTTCCTACAAACGTGCCTTTCTTGAGCATAACTGTTGGTAAATCTTTGTAAATCTTAATCCTGAATATTGCATCTTCACAAATAATTAAATAATTATACTATTATGAATTCATATTATAATGAATTCTTCCATATTATGATTTTTCATAAATATTTAATTAATAATGAAATATAAGAACATGCAACTACTTATTGTATAAGGCTTTATTTGGGAGTACATACATAAAACATTATACAATCCTTTACTTATCTTCATTATGTTAAAACCATTAAACTTGTTTATTTTTGTAACAAATGAAGAATATTCTCTATAATAATTCTCGCACATGCATTGAAAGATCACGCGACCTGAAATTTCAAGCGTCAAAAAATTCAAGAAGATATCGTAAAAGTAATCCGATTTGGTTTAATCTAATTGTAAAGAGACATGAATGCTGTATATAATAAACTGACATAATTAAGATTTATATTCACATTCACACGATGCTGTGTGTCAGTATAAATCAGTAAAGATAATTATTGCGTTATATAAATTAAAATAATAAATCACCATGGTTTTGAGGTGCTATGTTTGTAGTTTTAACTGTTATTATCATGATTTAAATGTATGCTACTATGAACTAAATGTATGCTACTATGGAAAAGCAATGGTTAATTAAAAAAAAAAAAGAAAAACTCAAACTGTCAGAATAATTAAATTTTACCATATAAAAATGAGGTTGCAATTATTTTTCTTTGTAAAGTAACTCTTAAAGAAAGCCTTTTATTTATTTATTTATTTATTTATTTATTTATTTAATTTAGCCTTTAAGCAAAGATATTAAATCTCTTGATATTTCAGTCACTTCATGTATTCTGTCATATTGAAATCATCGTGTTTTAGCATTCATTTGTTCTGTTTTGGAGTAGTTGGTCATTCCATAGACAGCTCCGGGGCAGAGGGCAGTCTTAGTTGCATAATCAGTTCAGTGACACAACAGTGTGTTGATAGCAGGCATTTTGGCACAAGCCTTTATAAATCATTAACTGGACATGCTTGAGGTCCAAGCATTTTGACATTCTCACATGCTCTACACCTCTCAGTGTCTTCTAGGATCATAGAAGCTCCATGTTCCAGTAGCTCGCCTTCTGTGTGGTTCGGACTACAGACAGACTTTCACGCCTGCTTTGACAGTAGTAGGATGGCTTTATCTACTGCTAATATTTGCACTGCGGAAAAGGGAATTTGCTTGACTGATCAGTTGAAACGAAAAGAGCGCTTATCAGTTCTCAGTATATTTGGGTGTCAGTGTGGCATTGAAAGTGAGGTTTTGTGGTATGATGTTTGGGGCCTAGTTTAAAAAATACGACTGAAATGTGAATTCTTTTGACTTCAAATAGAGTTAATGGTTTACCAGTTTCCTCCTTCAAGGTCATGACAGATTGTTGTTTTGAAGCAAGGTCTGTAGTTATGTTACTGTCTGCGCTACAATATGATTAATAACAGCTTGGAGAAAATCGCAGTGAATTGTGTTGCTTAGTTGCTTAGCAGTGTTTAGCAGTGTCATAGAGCAAATAATTGTTGGTTAGTTTGCTTTAATACATTACATTTCTCATATTTCAACAAGTTTTTATGCTATTGACCTGTTTATACAGTAAGTAAATAAAAAAATGGTGTCAGCGCTGCTTCACCCCACCCACCGGCCAAAAGCTCTTAGTTAAAATGTCTAAAAGAGTGCTAATTTGCAGAAAAGCTTGAAATGTTTTCTGTTCAGTTTACACCTTTTTTCTCTCTAAATGTTTTGATTAATGGATTACATTGATTATTTTGGTGTCTATGGAATTTAACACGTCTGTTATAGAATGTAAATATTAGAAATAGAAATTTATAGTTAGAAATGTACAATCTTGTCAATTGATTTCTAGATTTCTGTGTACATGGTTGTTGATTATCTGAAGGTATTCCTGTTATTGTTTTTTAGATTGCTTGTCCTACCTCATTATGTAATGCCAGCCGATAGAGTTTTTTTTATGTTGTGCCTTTATGATCGGAAAGGAGGAGTTCAGTCTAATCAAACAAAGCCTAAAAAAGATAGGCCTAGTTTATTACCGCTGTGTGACATAATATGTTATCTCATGGACCTTTTAAGCATTGTAACTTTAATGAAAACACTGATTATATTTCCTTAAATGTACATTTGCTTGTTTATGGCATCATGATGATCCTTCAGTACACTGTGATCTTACTTAATTTGGATATGTTCTGGAGGAGAAGTCTCTTTTTATGGCCCAGCTATTTGAAACTTTGATCCAGTGCTTATGTGCTTGCATACTTATATATATAATGATGATATTATTATTATTATTAACAATGCAAACTTTTTGAGTTAATATTGTTAGCTTTTTTCGGTTAAATCCTACTTCATTTTTTTTCTGTGTACTTACTACTGTCTGCCTTAGCAGTATTTTGGCTATTAAGTGATTCTTTCATGTTTGGGTATTTGATATGCTGCTTAACCATACATGCAAGCATATTAATGCCAGAACTAGTGCTGTGATACAACACATTCTCACTTCTCTTGTCAAATATTGCAACTTGGCAGGAGCTCTGTACATGACCCTGTCGATGCCAAAGCAACCCACTGGTGTTATTATACTGACACACAGCTTGGCTTGTTCTATTACTATGGTACTTGCACATATAGATTATTATATAATTTTATTATTATATAATAATAATTTATATAGGATTATTATATAAAAACAGAGTTTGTTAGGATGAGACAACATTAGCACCAAACGTTACATTTGCTTGACATTTCAAGCTCTTGCACCAGCACATGACACTTTGAGAATGAGAAAATGCTCTTTGATATGCATAAATTTGTTTATGATCACTGGTGTAATTTCAGGGGGTGACAGGCTCCGCAGTCAGTCTTTCAGTCTTTCAGGTTTATTTATAGTATCAGCCTCGAACAGCATGCCTATAGGCTGAGCCCGAGCACAATATGAGTGTCTGATGAACCTTTTCTCTGTAATAACTGGGCAGTTGTTAGTACTGGTTATTTAGGAGTGTGAGCTTTATAATCCGCGTTAAAATTAACCTTCATTGCCATACTTTAAACACCACATAAACACTGAACCTAATACTGATTTCTCCTCTGAATTCATTCGACAGGAGGAGAATGAAGGCCAAGGCGCCCCCTCCACCTCAACCTCCCCAGCCTGCCCCCCGCAGGATCTTCCGTAATGCCGTTCCTGATGGAGGAGGATCTTCAGGGGGAGACAGCAAGGAGAACATGCTTCAACCCTCTGTGGATCTCCACATCAGTCTTCCTACAGGGTACCAGACCACCGTCAATGTGGATGGCAGGTGAATATCCACATTGCACTGACATTGCAAACATTGCATCAAAACATTTCTATTTTTAAAATTGGTTTGTGGCTTTATGGGTGGTAAATTAAATAGAGCTGGGACAGGAAGTGTTCCGTGAGATTGTACACAGTAACCTTCACAAATAGCTAAATAGAGAGCGCAGCTGATGCAGTGGAACAGACCAGGAGTCTTAAGATGTTTTTTTTTTAATATGTTTTAAAGCAACAACAACAAAAAAACATAACTATTATCTGAAAACTTTTGGATACTTAAATAACACTTATTTTAAATAAGTGATTGTTTTAAAAAGTAGCCTGTTTATATAATAAAAAAATAAAATGTGCACAAAATAAATTTAATATAAAATTTATATGAAAATGTAGCCATGCGCAGTAATAATGTGATGCATAGTGATATTGAGTTGATAATGAAAATTGTAATTGAATTGAATCATGAAACCAGTGAAGATTCGTACCTCTACTTTTGAGATGGCAGTACTGACATACAGAGATTCCAACTATAAACAAAAAGCAAAGAAACTGCAATTTTGATTAAATTGTGAGGTTGTAAAGATGTATTTGCACAGCAGAAAAATTAATTGGGGAAAAAATGTAGATCAAGAATCGTTTTGGAATCGGATCGTGACTCCTAGAATCGGAATCGGATCAGATCAGATCGTGAAGTGCCTGAAGATTCCCACCCCTAATATAATCTAATTACAAGTACTTGATTTTTGGAATCTGATTACGTAATAATTACGACCATATTGCCCTAGCCCTAGTGTTTACACATCAACTGTTTTAACGCTGTTTAACATGCATATTTAAAAACATGATACAGGCACCAGAAATGTCCATGTGCCTCTTTGGATGAAACATTTTCTCAATCAGTGTTATAATTATCCCTGCTGTCTATTTAATTACTTAGCGTAACAAAGCTTTAGCACTGAACAGAGTACAGTGACATTTCTTATAATCACTAATCACTCTTGACAACAATACGTTGCTGAAGAAACGCAGGCATGGGGTTTCCAGTAGAGATGAACTGGCAGTTAGTTTAAATTAATAATAACCAAAACTGCACACAGATGCAGGGTACTAGCTGTAAAATGTATTTACTTTGATATAGTTTGCATTTCATAGTACATCAATTCTTTAAAGACATGAACAAAACAAGGCGGTTAAAAAGTGAGGAAAATATTTTTACAGGGTGTGTTCGCAGAAGACAGTGGTTTACAAACCCTGTAAAATGGCACTTTCTGCTCTGTTTTTAATGCCTGCTTTTGCAGAACGAAGTATTTGTGGCATAACAGCTTTTTTCAGTTTTAAGATACATATATAGGAAAGGATCACAATGTCACAGAAACTTGGAAGTGGTTTGGTTTTATAAGAATCAATTGTAAGAGAGGCAATTATAGGAGTTTAATATGTCATACACTTTTTATATGAAACTATACGGTTTAAAAGTGTTTGGA
The DNA here is from genome assembly GCF_022985175.1 of Labeo rohita. Taxonomy (NCBI): domain Eukaryota; kingdom Metazoa; phylum Chordata; class Actinopteri; order Cypriniformes; family Cyprinidae; genus Labeo; species Labeo rohita. The sequence goes on along the minus strand of NC_066884.1, from coordinate 29,640,549 downwards.
GGATAGATTATTCAGTGTTTTTATGTGATAAAACATTTCCATGGTGATGAGGAAGTGTCAGAAGAATAGACATTTATATTTAGATGAGTCGTTTAGCATGCAAGCAACATAATTATATTCAAACATTTGACTATTATTATATTCAAACATTAGACTTTGTGTTTAAATATTTTTGCACAAACTAAGACATTCACAGTAGGGCTGCACAATTAATCGAATTTCTAATCGTGATTAGAATTACAGATGGCACAATTATGTAATTGTTCAAAGGTACAGTTACAAAAAAATCCACTTACATTATTCTGCTTTCTTAAGATGTGTGTGTGTGTGTGTGAGAGAGAGAGAGAGAGAGAGAGAGAGAGAGAGTTTTTTCCTACAGGTTATCTTAAGTTTTTTTTTGTCATTGTTTTAATTTTTACATTTTCACTTTTTTTATATTTAAATAAGAACCTATATATAATGATGACATGCAGTTGTTTCAAACAATGGTATAAAGCTATTCAAGTCATCATTCAGTGTAAATTGTGATAATCGTAATTAATAATCATAATTACAATTTCAAGGGAATAATCGACAATTATGATTTTTGTCATAATCGTGCAGCCCTAATTCACACACATACTGCAGCATACTGATTTAAAGTCAGTCTACTCAAAATTCATATGTTTTTAGCTATACAGGTACAGCACAAATCACATTGGTTTCATCAGCAAATGACATTTGACCTGAAAAATAAGTATCAATTTCAAATTTTAATTTATTTATTCTTTTCTAAGACTAGATGGCAGTCATGGCATGTAATTTAAACAAGCAGTTTTATCTGTCAGCAGTGTTTTAAAACCCTCTAAGAGTGTCTCCATAACAGTTTTTGGTAGATTCAGGTTGAATTACTGACAACTGTTTAGCAAAGCCAAACATATAGGACCAGCATTCATGTAGCAATTTGCTGCTTTACATAACAACTGTAATTTAAGCTGACTCTTTCTCTCAGTCGGCCTATCACAGTCCTGTCTGCATCACATGATGTAATTACAAGTCCAAACCGTCAAGCATCTCTATCTTTCTCTGTCCTTATGTCTCCTCTTGTTTCTTCAGGAAAGCTCTGATGGATTTGCTGGTAGATCTGTGCAGTCAGTACCGTCTGAATCCAGCATATCATACTTTGGAGCTGCTGTCACCCGATGCTCAGCCTGTCAGCTTTAAGCCCAACACCCTGCTGGGCGCCCTGGATGTCTCTTGTGCCCTGATCAAAGAACGAGTTCTGGAGGACAAGGTGATCCGGAAACCTCCACCCAAAGTGCCAGAGGTAAGTTTCCAAAACATGGTGTTATGGAGGTTTTTGACCTCATGCCTCATGCTGATATCTTTGACTTTGTGAACATCTTTAAATTCTAGGCAGGCATCAGCAACTATGATGAAACTGGTTACACTACTACTGATGAGACATCACTAGTGTAGACAGACATTGTATTGTAAATAATTAGCTTTGAAGATCAGCAGTGTACATATGTCACGCTACAGTCTACTTTCTGTTTAACTGCATCAGCCATGAATGCTCTCATTGCATGAGCAAGTGTTATCTTCATTGCAGTAGTTTTCAAGGGGGGTTACTAGACCCTGAGTGCTAGACAGGATGGACGCAGTGAGATGATATACTTCTTCGAAAACAATTTAAAACGAAATTACTAATAATTACTGTATAGTTATTATGCATGTGTTTTATGACCTCCTTATAAATTGGCAAATGCTTCAAATATTTGTACTTTAAAAATAATTGTACCACAAGACTATTAAAGCGAACTGAAAAAAGCTGAAAAATGTGAATAAAGGAATTAATATAAATTATGTCCATGCTATTTATCTTATTCATGCTACTCATATTCATGTTTATGCATTTTTTATTTTTTACTGTAAAAAAGTGTAATATTGATCTTATTCCCATGTAATAATGGCATCTTGTTCTGCATAAATGCATCAGGAAGGTCGAATGATCATAAAAAGGGTTCGAGCTAAGGTACAGTGAGTCTTTCACAGGCTCTGCTCTCAGTGTGTGCTCTTTCTTTCTCGAGTGTCCTTTTCTCCTCCCACTCATGTGTGAATATTTGATGAGAGTCTTACCTTTAGTTACCATGCATTATTTCTTCCTCAGCCTTGCTGGCTGGCCCCTCTTTTGCTCCTCTCCCTTGTGTCTGACCTCTGGGCAGAGTTAGAGGCCCTGACCTCTGGTTCTGCTAGAAAACAGTACAATCTGTCACTGGGCAGAAAGAAAGAAATGGAGCAACACATTTTTTTTTGGTTTGTGATTGTTTGTGAGGATCACAGTCTTAGACCACATGGCAGCTCAGAAATGTTTGACTAGAGTAGAGCTGGGTCAGGATGGTCGACCCTTTGGTTAGTTGATAACTGTTATACTTGCTCAGAATGCTAAACCTCTTTTTGAGAACTTTCATCTCTAAATTTATCCCAGTCAAGTTCTTTGGCTACATTGCAAATAAATAACTTTTAACAATAAAACCACATTTACATTTATTTATTCAGAACACTTTTTAGTTCAAAGTGACCTGCAAATGAGGAATACAACAAAGCATTTCATTCTAATAATGCAGCAATATGAGAAGTGCTAAAATGTAAAGTTCCCAAATGGTTCAGAGGAGTATAGGCTAGAATACATTATTTATTTAGAACTAGTGTGCAGAGTCTGTAAATACATATACTGCACATGTTTCATATCCAAATAAGTCTGAGAATGTGTAACAAAGTGGAGTAACAGCTTTTCTATCAAGTGGGAATACACTTTAACTAAAATGTGGAAAAAAGCTGAATAAGTGTTGCGTACCATTTCATGACACCTCGGTCTTCTCTGGTGTGCTCTTATTTGTCTGCACAGAAATATACAGGAAATGACACACATTAAATGTCTTCTTTGCCTACTTTGATAAACAGTAGTTTCTTTACTGTACACACAGATGAAATTTAGCTGGCTCTGAAATAAAGCGTTATTAGTAACTGAATTAGATAATGTGATTTGATGGTGTTCGATGGAACCTAAAATTCTTTTGTCTGAAGAAACTGTTTAAGCAATGTATTGTGGTTGGTGTGATACTTCCTCTACAAGACACTGCAAGCATGTGCATATAAAGTCTAATTTTGCCCACTTCTCATGTGAAACTTGAGAGATCTGTGTTGCATCTTGTTTTATCTTGATCATGCATATGATAATAGCCACAAAGTAGTGACTTTGCTGCACCACTGTGACGTACAGGAAGAGAGCATTTGAATGTTAGGTACCATCCGCTCGGTTTACTCTTGATATTTTCTATTTTCCTCCATTAAATTTATAATTTAATTTAATTTTCCTCCAATAATTTTATATTTTCCTCCATTAAAAACTTTTCTAGATTAAATACAACATATCTGCTGTCACAATGCAGTGTTATGGTGTGTCTCTCTGCTGGGGTTTTTAAACTGGTTTCCATTTCCCTTAAAAAAAAAAAAAAGAAAAAAAAAAAAAAAACAGTGATAAGTGAAATTTCTGTTCAACTGCTGTTGTAAGTGACAGCATAAAGCTTAAGTTGTATTTAACTTCTTTAATAATCTTTTCAATGCAAATCTTTTTATTGTTCTTTTCATTATATAAGCTATTACAAAGGATATTTCCCCAAAAGAAAGTTATAAATTTTTTTGTGTGAGCCATCTCTTTAAAGTGTCAGGTCACCCAAAAATAAAAATTCTGTCTTTAATTACCCTCCCTACTGTCGTTCCAAACCTGTAAGACCTTTGTTTATCTTCAGAAGACAAATTAAGAGATTTTTGATAAAATTTGAAAGCTTTCTGACTCTGCATTGACAGTAAAGCAACTACCACATCTAAGGCCCAGAAAGGTAGTAAGGACATGTGCCGTGTTACTCTCACAAATGTGTTAAAACATGTTGAAAAAAGTTATTTTTGTTGTATGTGTGCAACAACAAAAAAAGTATTGTCATACCTTCATAAAATTACGGTTGAAACACTGATGTCACATGTACTATTTTAACAATGTCCTTAATACCTTTCTGGGCCTTGAATGTGGTAGTTGTGTTGTCTATGCAGGGTCAGAAAGCTCTCGGATTCCATCAGAAATGTCTTAATTTGTGTTCCGAAGATGAACGAAGGTCTTACGTTTGAGGGTGAAAAATTAATGACAGAATTTTCATTTTTGGGTGAACTAACCCTTTAATACATACTGTCTTAAATGTCTAAATGAAGCTCTCTTTTTCTTTACATCTGTTTCCCTTTTTTCATCACATAGAAAACGGTACGTTTGGTGGTGAACTATCACCGCAGTCAGAAGGCTGTTGTTCGAGTAAATCCATTGGTCCCCCTACATACTCTGGTGCCCGTGATCTGTCAGAAGTGCGAATTTGACCCGGCCCATGTCCTTCTATTCAAAGACAACATCAGCCACCAACAGCTGGACTTGGACAAGTGCCTGGGCGAGCTGGGTATCAGGGAACTCTATGTCCTGGATCAAACACTAGGTATGGGCTAAAAAAAAAAACGTCAGGGCACCACAGTTGAAAATTATTGTGGTGCTTAATAATTTTGTGAAAACCGTGATACAGTTGTTCTTTACTCTGGAATGTTTGGTGTATGGAATTTTTTGCCACATTAAACAATTTTGGCATCATATTGGGTAGCAACTTCATATCCAATGGAACATTTTTGTATTGATGTAAAGAACAGCTGAGAAACCACAGATTAAGAGTAAGTTTCGATTTAGATATTTAACTGGCAGGTCCAACACTTCCTGTTCAGACATGCTCTTAGTCATTGGCACACACTCATAGTATCTTTGTTTAGCCTGTATTATTAATTATTAATAAATAACATACTCAACACACAGCACCTAAATGCACTAAACCTGTGACATTTTTGAATCCTGTGAAATTAATCAACTTCATTTGCCTTCAAATGTTGTACTGGTTTGATTGTTTCCAGTTCTCCAGCCTAAAATGGCTTCGACGCCTGCCTTGAACTACTCAGGTATTGATGCCATGTACATGACTTTGACTGAATAGTTCTCACAGTGGCTTTACAGTATCTGTGGTTAAACCATCTTGAATGTGCTGAAAGACTGCTTCCTGTCATAGACCATGCGATAGCCTTTTATCATTAAAATGACCTGGTCAATAGAAATTAAAGAACACTTGCAGTGCCTGTGTTTGTGTACGTCGTTTATGCTTATCGCTACTGTGATGCTTTCACTCTCAATGCATTTTGTTCAGAGAAACCTGTAACTTGCTAATTCTTCTTTAGGTTTTGTATCTGCTTTAGTGTTCTTTCATTGGCTTCGGAGCTTTGCAGAAGTGTAGCACCATCTATTGCCAGAATTTTGTACTGCTTTTTGTGCGTTGTGTGCTGTTTTTTTTTTTTGTTTTGTTTACACTAACGTTCAAAATTGTGGTGTCTGTTACAATTTTTAAAATGTAAGTGTCTTATGCTCAATAAGGCTGCATTTATTTAATCTAAATACATTAAAACAGTAATATTTTGAAAAATTGTTACAATTGAAATGACCTTTTTTATTTGAATACATTTGAATATTATTTATTTTTGCTGCTTTACATTTTGGTAAAAACCATGATACCTTTTTCAAGTTTTTTTGATAAATAGATCATTCAAATGAATGTAATTTGTAAATAGAAGTATTTTATAACATATAAATCTTACCACAAACTTTTGAATGGTAGTGTATGTAAAATGGAAGATTGATCTTATTGTCATGAAACTGGCTGTGAGTGACATTTCATTTAAAGAGACCAAGCCTAAATCCTAAACTCACAGCTTCAACTTTAAAGCTACTGGTTTTCTAACATGCAAGCACTAGAATTTATTCTGCACATGCTTATTTTGTATCTCATGTTCTCATTAACCAGCTCAAAATTACCCACTCCCACTAAAATAACACTGCTCGACTGAATTCTACATTATAATAGATGTTTTTGTAAAATGCTGAACAAATATTTTTCTCTTACAGCTGAATCTCTTCACTCCAACAGTCTGAGTGGATCAGAGAAAAAGGGTCTGCTGGGCTTCCTCAAGTTTAATCGCAGGAAATTAAAGGTAGAACACAGGCTCACGTGTGCTTGAACAGACTTAGTGTTCATTCATATTTTTTGTCTGTTTAAACCTTTATTGCTGTATGTCTGAATGCTGCATGTCTAGAAACTCAAAAATATTTAGATGTAGAGCAACAGCTGAACCCATGGATATGCTGGGGGAAACTAATGCAGATTGCAAAATGAATGAAAATTAAACATTTTGTTGATATTGCAGTGCTTAAACCCTGCATTGCATGGTTTTCATTAATATTGTGAGTCTGCCTGCCATGCTAGTGTTACATTCCCATTTCAGACTGAAGATCAGTCCTCTGAGGACATGGACAGTCATGATGATGATAGTGTTGTTGACAATGCAGACACTAACATTGATGTAAGTACTAACCCATAAACTTCACTGTCCCTTACTAATACACTCATCTTTCCGTCTTTCACAGTTTTCAGTCTTTAACACAATAATACTGTCTGCAGGGTAATTCTACTTTTTGTTCTGTGCTAAATAGTATCACATTCTTTTGTGATTCATTGTCTTTTATTGCTTCAAGGAACAGCCTCTACTTTTAATTATTAAAAAAAAAATAGTTTTGCACCAGAACTTATGGTCCTGAATGCTAATTGGTCAATAATAAAAAGCTATAAATAATATAGAAATTAATGTTTAATAAAATAATACATTCAAATTTAAATAATAATAATAATAACAATAATAATAATATTTTTTTATTAATGAAAAATTGTTTATATATATATATATATATATATATACACTACCAGTCAAAAGTGTTTTGAACAGTAAGATTTTTAATGTTTTTTTTTTTTTAAAGTCTCTTCTGCTCACCAAGCCTGCATTTATTTAATCCAAAGTACAGCAAAAACAGTAACATTTTGAAATATTTTTTACTATTTAACACAACTCTTTTCTATTTGAATATATTGAAAATGTAGTTATTCCTGTGATTTCAAAGCTGAATTTTTTTAGCATCATTACTCCAGTCACATGGTCTATCAAAAATCATTCTAATATTCTGATTGGTAACACTTTATAATAATGTTCAGTTGTAAGTCATTTATAAGTTATTAGTTAATAATGAAATAATCATTTACAAAACACTGACAAATGATTAATAAGTGATATGCTAACAATTTGTGTATGTTTTGTTAATTCATTTACAAGTCAATTACAAGTTAATTTACAAGTAATTAGTTAATGATGAACTAATCATTTACAAAACATGACTATGTGTTTATAAATGATTAATAAGTGATATGTTAAAAAGCATCAAAATGCAATTATTCTAAAACTATGTCATTTTTTTAAATAATAATAAATTATTTGCTGTCAAATGAATAACAGTGTAAACCCTTCTCTCATCGGCACAGACTTGTGTTCTGTGTGGAGTGTGTGGGATCTAGTGAAAATGTGAACCAGTTTTACCCTCCACTGAAGATCAAATCAGGTCCACAGCGCTAAAATACTCCATGTGTTTACCATCTTTACCCTCACCAGTCAGCCCTTACATTGCAGTACACACAACAAATATTCAAAACCTGTTGTGTAAACACATGAATAAATCATTTACTAATATTTACTAATATATCTAAAGTGTAAACTACTCATCAGTTGTAAATGTTTTACAAACTTACAAACTTTACAAAAGTTACAGGTTGTGTGGGTATACACACTGGTGGGGAAAGATCTACGAATGATGAGTAAAACATTTACAACTGATGAATTGTTTACACTTTAGATTAGGGGATGCAGAAAGATTTGTAAATGATTTATTTATGATGTGATCTTCAATGGAGGTTAAACATTTCAATGATTGACATTTCAGTTGTTTATAATTGATTAATAATATATTAACTAGTAACTTATTAACCATTTACTAAGGATCTGTTTGATTATTTCATGAAATGCTATTTTTTTAAAGATAACTTATGACAGATTTGTAAATCGTTAGCATATCACTTAGTAATCTTTTATAAATGTTGTGTAAATGATTATTTCATAATTAACTAACTGCTTATAAATGACTTACAACTGAACGTTATTATAAAGTGTTACCCAGGTTTCTTTGTTGAATAGGAAATTCAGAGGAACAGCATTTATCTAAAATAGAAATCTTTTGTAACATTATAAATGTCTTTATCATATTTTTGATCAATTTAAAGCATCCTCCTTGCTAAATAAAAAAATATACTGAATCCAAGCTTTTGAATGGTATAGTGTGTAATGGTACAAATGTGTCTCCATTAAATGTATTTGTTTCCAGGTTTCACCTCTAGGTGTCAGTAATTACTTGAGCAATAGTGTGATCTTCAGAAGTGTTCAAACGCAATTATTTGCATGGATGATACAGTTTGACATTTTATCAGCTAGCAAGTGGCAAGTTCCAACTGGACGGACATTTAAGGGATACAGTACAGTCATACCACTTATTACATTTATTATTCTTCTTCTTATTTTTCTTTTTTTTTATTAAGGACACCTACTCTCCTAGACCGTTCAAGCTACATACTCCAAACTCGGGTCAGATCTTCATACTGTTCTGACTTAGTGTGCTATATCTTTTCAGACTGGTTTGAGTTACGGTTTTCTTAAAAATTAATATTAAAAATCATAAAAAGTCCCATAGACTTTCATTGACCAAAAGTCCATGTCTGTTTGAACTATGTTTAATGTAAACTGCTAGAAGCCATAGATACTCAATTAAGCTTTAAGATATCTATGTTCTTTCTAACTAATAACTAATCTATCTATCTATCTATCTATCTATCTAACTATCTATCTATCTATCTATCTATCTATCTATCTATCTATCTATCTATCTATCTATCTATCTATCTATCTATCTATCTATCTATCTATCTATCTATCTATCTATCTATCTATCTATCTATCTATCTATCTATCTATCTATCTATCTATCTATCTATCTATCTATCTATCTATCTATCTATCTCTATCTATCTATCTATCTATCTATCTATCTATCTATCTATCTTCTATCTATCTATCTATCTATCTATCTATCTATCTATCTATCTATCTATCTATCTATCTATCTATCTATCTATCTATCTATCTATCTATCTATCTATCTATCTATCTATCTATCTATCTATCTATCTATCTATCTATCTATCTATCTATCTATCTATCTATCTATCTATCTATCTATCTATCTATCTATCTATCTATCTATCTATCTATCTATCTATCTATCTATCTATCTATCTCTATCTATCTATCTATCTATCTATCTATCTATCTATCTATCTATCTATCTATCTATCTATCTATCTATCTATCTATCTATCTATCTATCTATCTATCTATCTATCTATCTATCTATCTATCTATCTATCTATCTATCTATCTATCTATCTATCTATCTCTATCTATCTATCTATCTATCTATCTATCTATCTATCTATCTATCTATCTATCTATCTATCTATCTATCTATCTATCTATCTATCTCTATCTATCTATCTATCTATCTATCTATCTAACCATATCTCTTGGCGACATCTTCTCATCTTTAAAAAACATCTTGCGACATCTTAATCATCTTAAAAAACATCTTAGCGACATCTTATCATGTTAGAAACATCTTAGCATCATCTTTAATCATCTTAGAAAACATCATTATGCGACATCTTAATCATCTTTAGAAACATCTTAGCGACATCTTAATCATGTTAGAAACATCTTGCTAACATCTAATCATGTTAGAAACATCTTTAGCGACATCTTAATCATTTAAACATCTTCTTGACATTCTTAATCATGTTAGAAACATCTTTAGCACATCTTAATCATCTTTAGAAACATCTTTAGCAACATCTTAATCATGTTAAACATCATCTTTTAGATCATCTTAGAAACATCTTTGGTGACATCTTAATCATCTTAGAAACATCTTAGCGACATCATGCTAATCATGTTAGAAACATCTTAGCGACATCTTAATCATCTTTAGAAACATCTTTATCTTGACATCTTTTCTTCAATCATGTTAGAAACATCTTAGCGACATCTTAATCATCTTTTAAACATCTTCTTGACATCTTTAATCATCTTAGAAATCATCATTTAGCATGTTAAAATCATCTTGTACATCATGCTAGAAACATCTTAGAATCATCTTGTTAACATCTTAGTCATGCTTATCATCATTTAGAAACATGCTAGCGACATCTTAATCATGTTAGAAACATCTTGCGACATCTTAATCATCATCTTAGCGACATCTTCATCATGTTAGAAACATCTTAGCTGACATCATGTTAGAAACATCTTTGAAACATGCTTGCAACATCTTAATCATGTTAGAAACATCTTAGCGACATCTTCATGTTAGAAACATCTTGACACATCTTAATCATCTAGAAACATCTTTAGCATCATTTAATCATCTTAGAAACATCATGCTAGACACATCTTGCGACATGTTAGAAACATCTTTAGCGACATGCTTATCATCTTAGCACACATCATCTTTAGAAACATCTTAACATTGACATCTTTGCTAATCATCTTAGAAACATCTTAGCGACATCTTAATCATCTTTGAAACATCTTGGCGACATCTTAATCATGTTAAACATCTTTAGCGACATCTTAATCATGTTAGAAACATCTTAGCAACATGCTTCATGCTAATCATCTTAGAAACATCTTGCGACATGCTCATCATCTTTAGCATCATCTTCTTAGAATCATCTCATCATGTTAGAAACATCTTAGCGACATCTTAATCATGTTAGAAACATCTTTAACATGCTTAATCATCATCTTAATCATGCTTCATCATCTTAATCATGAAACATCTTAGCGACATCTTCAATCATGTTAGAAACATCTTTAGCGACATCTTTAATCATGTTAGAAACATCTTGGCGACATCTTAATCATGTTAGAAACATCTTATCTTAATCATGTTAGAAACATCTTGCGACATCTTAATCATGTTAGAAACATCTTAGCGACATGCTAATCATGTTAGAAACATCTTAGCGACATCTTAATCATGTTAGAAACATCTTTAGCGACATCTTCATCATCTTTAGAAAAACATCATCTTGCGACATGCTTAATCATCTTAGAAACATCTTTAGACATCATCTTAATCATGTTAGAAACATCTTAGCAACATCTTAATCATGTTAGAAACATCTTTAGCGACATCTTAATCATGTTAGAAACATCTTGCACATGCTTAATCATGTTAGAAACATCTTCATGACATGCTAATCATCTTTAAAATCATCTTTAGCATCATCTTAATCATCATGCAATCATGTTAGAAACATCTTTTAGCGACATCTTTAATCATGTTAGAAACATCTTGCATGCTACATCTTAATCATGTTAGAAACATCTTAGCACATGCTTGCTAATCATGTTAGAAACATCTTTAGCGACATCTTAATCATGTTAGAAACATCTTAGAACATCTTAATCATGTTAGAAATCATGCTAGAGAAACATCTTGTGACATCATCTTAATCATGTTAGAAACATCTTAGCAACATCTTAATCATGTTAGAAACATCTTGCAACATTGCTAATCATGTTAGAAACATCTTTAGCAACTTTGCTAATCATGATAGCAACATGCTTAGTGACATGCTTAATCATGATCGAAATCATGATGCTCTTTAGAACATGCTTAGCATCATGCTAATCATGTTAGACATCTTGCGACATCTTAATCATGTTAGAAACATCTTGCAACATTTTGCTAATCATGTTAGAAACATCTTTAGCGACATCTTAATCATGTTAGAAACATCTTAGCGACATCTTAATCATGTTAGAAACATCTTAGTGACATCTTCAGTCATGCTAGAAACATGCTAGCAACTTTGCTCTTCATCATGTTAGAAACATGCATAGCAACTTTGCTAATCATGCTAGGAACATGCTAACGACATGCTAATCATGTTAGAAACATGCTAGTGAAATCTTAGTCATGCTAGAAACATGCTAGCAACATGCTAGTAACTTGGTAATAATGTTAGAATCCTCTATCTATCTTTCCGTCGATTGACAATCTGACCAATACTATCTATCTATTTATCTGACAGACTACATTCAAACTTTAAAACTTCTAAATATATCAGACTGAAAACCACAAACTTAAAACTTTTAAAAAACTTCTTAAACTATTTAAACTTTTCAAACTTTTCAAACTAAACTTTTCAAACTTTTCAAAAACTTTTTTTAAACTTTTCAAACTTTTCAGACTTTTTAAACTTTTCAAACTTTCTGGTCCGGCTTTCTCTATGTTTGTTTTCAAACTGATTTCCCAGATATTTCTACCATCACTTCTGGTCTAAAATTGAGTACTTTAACAGTACTTGTTAAAAAAAAGGTCACACTTTATGTTAAGTGGCCAAAACTACTATGTACTTACATCAAAAAATAAGTACAATGTACTTATTATGTTCATATTGTATTGGAAAACACTTTTGCTGCTATTGAGGTGGGATATGGGTAAGTTTAGGGAGAGGTCTGGTGATATGGGTAGGTTTAAGGGTGGGTTAAGGTGTAAGGGATGGGTCAACAGCGTAATTATAAATGTAATTACAGAAATTAATTACAGATGTATTTACATGCAGGTATTTTTAAAATCTTTGTACAATGTAAATACATGTATGTATACAATAAGTGCATTGTATCAAATGATTAATTTCAATGTAAGTACTTAGTAGTTAAGGCCACTTAATATAAAGTAGGACCAAAAAAAAAAAAAAAAAAAAAAACTGTGTCAAACAATCTCTATTAGTGGATAAATGACCTAAAAGTTATGTGAATTGTTCATCTAAAAATTTAAATTCTGTCATCATTTATTCACTCTTTTGTCATTCCAAACCTGTAAGACTTTCTTTCATCTTCGAAACACGAATGAAGATGTTTTTAATGAAATCCGAGAGGTTTTTGCCCTCCGTTGATAGTCTACGCAACTACAGTACCACTTTGAGTTTTCAAAATGTTCATAAAAAGATTAAAGATTAAAACTAATCCACATAAATTGAGTGGTTTAGTCCAAGTTTTCTGAAGAGACTCGATCGCTTAAAGGAGAAGTCCACTTCCAGAACAACAATTTACAGTTAATGTACTCACCCCCTTGTCAACTAAGATGTTAATGTCTTTCTTTCTTCAGACGTAAAGAAATTGTGTTTTTTGAGGAAAACATTTCAGGATTTTTCTCCATATAATGGACTGTTATGGTGCCCCAAGTTTGAACTTACAAAATGCAGTTTAAATGCGGCTTCAAACAATCCCAAATGTGGTTGTAAACGATCCCAGCAAAGGATGAAGGTCTTATCTAGCGAAACGATTGGTTATTTACATTAAAAAAAAATACAATTTAAATACCTTTTACTGTCAAACACTCGTCTTGTCTTGCTCTCCCTGAACTCTGTGTATTCTGGCTCAAGACAGGTATATCGAAAAACTCTGATCTTATTTTCTCCCTCAACTTCAAAAATCATTTCAAAATCATCGTACATGACTGCAGAAGTTCCGACCCAGTCTTTGCAAAGTGAACATGCAAAGAAGATCAAACACCCTTAACAAAAAAGGTAAAACAGTGATGTAGGACAATTTTGAAGTTGAGGGAGAACATGAGATGGGAGTTTTTCAACATACCCTAACTGTCATGAACCGGAAAAAAAAACAGTCCAGGCAGAGTAAGACAAGACAAGCGTTTGACATTAAAAAGTATATAAATTGTATTATTTTTATGAAAATAACAGATCGTTTCACTAGATAAGACCCTTCTTTCTCGGCTGGGATCATGCTAAAGCCGCAGGATTTTTAAACTGGGATCGTTTAAAGCCGCATTTAAACTGCAGAAGAAAGACTGAAGAAAGAAAGACATGAACATCTTGGATGACACGGGGGTGAGTACATTATCTGTAAATTGTTGCTGGAAGTGGACTTCTCCTTTAAATGATTAACAGATTTTATTTATCTTTATTCACATGTAAACATTAATGCACACATCAGTTATGGCAAATGGAAGCTCAGTCATGCTTGCTTGACATGTGAGAACCAGTGAGGTTCATTCTTGTGTTATGCAGCACGTTTGAGCTTCCATAAAAAACGAAGAGGTTTGTTCTAATGCATCGAGCAAGTACAGTTAAGCTTCTGTTTATGTTCGGCGAATAATGTAAATAAAAATGAGCTCAAAAACAAAAAAGGCTTCCTTTTAATTAATACAATGGAATTTGAATTGACAGGAAGAGAAATTTACTACACTGCATTTTTTGAAAGGTAAAGTAAGTCTTAAGCCCTATTCAGATGGTAATTGTTTCTCATAAGGATGTAAGTTATTTTCACCATTTACAGGGGGTAGTCAGCGATTTTACTGCCGTCCGAATGGAAAATGTTGGTTTTTATCTCTCACCACTCGTGTAAAAGTCCCCGGCTGAATTACCTACTGTTTTTTGACAAACACCAAGGTTGTGTGGTAATTTAATTGCCGTCCAAATCCACATCTTTGAGTTTACAAGAAGAAATTATAATGTAGAAGAAATTATAATACAGAATTCAATGTTTAACGCCTTTTGACCACTGCTGAACACCGTAATTTGCATGCATATTTATTTTGGAAATGCTGAAAAGTGTTTAAAAGAACAATACTAAAATACATTTTACACAATAAGTAAATTTGTTAAAAAAAAAAAAAAGTATTTACAGCAGACTGTTATGTGACTGGCCATGTGAGCAGTGCATGCCAGGGTTCGTAGGATCACAGAACCCCCTCCTTCGCTGTAAATAAATCGCCATCCGAATACATGAGTAGGTGATACGTAAATTTCTTTTTACAGATGTCTATATGAGAAACAGTTACCGTCTGAATAGGGTTTTTATTAAACCAACACAAGATTTGCCAGATGTAAATACGTATGTCATTCATTATAAAATTATTTTCCTCAACTGATTACACATATTACTCTAAATATGTCAGAATTTCTGCTGTCTACAATGTTTTCAGATAAGCTTTTAAAATGAAAATTGATATCAAAATTTGCTAATGTAATAAATAGATGAAAATACAGTTCTACATTATATTAACTACCTCAATTCAAATGCAGGAAAATACAACGTAATGAAATAGGAGAATGTATTTCAACATCAAACAAAATTATGAAAAATTACAATTTTAATGTCAAGTGTATATGTGTTTCTGCTTCCAGAAATTTCTTATTGGCATATCTTAATTTCTTACTGGTGTAGCTTAATTTTTGTTGACAAATCAATGCAGTATTAGCACTTGTAACTTGATTATTTATACAAATGCATCTTGTGCTAATGTCTTGCAGTTCTGCTTCATAATAATTACACAAAGTTTAACTGCACATTGTGCTAATTCTTGTAGACATTTATACATTTGGCAATCATTTCTTTAAGAACATCCCTTAACTCTTACATTTGCATAGCAAATAGTAGATCAGTAGATATCATCTTCACAATTGTTGTAGTTTAGTTTTTGTCTTAAGTCCCTACCTGTTAACCATCTGCTCAGGGCAGCTGTTTTATGGTGTGTAAACGTGGGGTCATGGCCGGGGTAAAGCCCTCAGAGCTCAGCCACTCTCCAGGAGCAGGTCGTGACATTTCCAGGCCAAATGTTATTGATTTGCTGTCCTCCGTTAAACCTGCTGCCCTTTAAATTGCATTGTCTTGAAGCTCTGAACTAACAGTCGCTTTCTGCCTTACCTTCTTTCTCCCCTGAGAAGCTGAATTCAGAACCTACTACTTCTTATACTGCAGAATTATTGTTTCACACACATACAGGGTGTTAGAAGTAAGATATACTACTTTTGAAAAAAAGATATTTCTAAAGTTATTCTGCATTACAAAATGATTGGAAAAAAAATATATATATTTCTATCTGTAGGTGATCAAGGAGACACCGCAAATACTCTAAAAGCTGCCATTTCCTGAGAAAGGCTCATAAGCATTCTATTCTTTCTTTTTTTTTTCGAAATGGAAAGTAATAGCTTCTATTCTGTTCTGTTCTATTCTACTTCACAGCTTTAAGCTGTCTTAAATCGAATGTGTATACAATTACAACAATACCTCATTTCTCTGTATAATTCAGAGGAAACCTTGACATTTGGACTGAGTTGGTCTCTACTTTCACATATATTGTTATTTGCACTTCTGGTTAGATGCTAACTGGCTCTGTACTGTACATAATGACAATAAAGTTGAATGTAATAAATGTGCTTGTAAACACACTTATTCATGTAATACTTTTGAACATGTTCTTAAATGTGTATATTTGTATATCTATTAAAGTGTCTCTCTTTGTATTTGCTCAGGGTATGTCGGTGGTGGCAAGCGGGCCATGCGTGGAGACCCGTCCCAGCACTCTGGGTCAGTCTCAGTCTGTGATGAACATCTCCAAGATGTCCCCAAAAGTGGAATTAAAGAAACGCAGAGCTCCAGCACCCCCACCAGCTCCCACACAGACTGTACCACCGACATCGCAGGTTTGAGCAATCACACACACACACACACGCATGTTGTGTTTACGTGTTTTATGGGGACATTC
This sequence comes from Labeo rohita, assembly GCF_022985175.1. Taxonomy (NCBI): domain Eukaryota; kingdom Metazoa; phylum Chordata; class Actinopteri; order Cypriniformes; family Cyprinidae; genus Labeo; species Labeo rohita. Next base: position 29,623,874 of record NC_066884.1, on the reverse strand, counting down.
CATAGGCGTAATGGTTTTTATACTGTACAAACCCTATTTTTTATCGCCCTACACCTACCCTACACCTAAACCTAGCCCTCACAGGAGACTGTGCACACTTGTACTTTCTCAAAAAAAACTCATTCTGCATGATTTATAAGCCTGTTTCCTCATGGGGACCTCACAAATGTCCCCACAAGGTCAGAATTTACTGGTATTACTATCCTTGTGGGGACATTTGGTCCCCATAACGTGATAAATACCAGGTGCACACACACAAACAAACCATTATAATCATTGGTTAATATTCACACACTATGACTAATATTTAATTAGTATCTGTTGCATCATTTGCAGTGCTTCATGAGAGTGGGCGATTTCTTCTTAGCTCTTGCAAGAATTACATTTTTTTTAAACTCACTTCACATTCAACAAAAATCAGTTTCTGTCTAAGAAAATAAATGGGATATTTTGTTATTTTCCAAAACCTAGTTTCAAGACATAAGCATGCTTAAATTATAACTCAAAACAGCGCAGCATTTCGATCAGGCAGGTCTTTATCAGGTAAAATCAGTTGTGACTGATGAAGACATGATTGGTGGAAACATTGCACTGTTTTGTAAATAAACCTTTTGGACCTGTAATTTTCAGTATGCACACATCTTCATTTCTTATTTTTTTTTGTTGTCCTGCACCTGAGCCCATTTTAGTTGTTTGATTTGCACACCCATTTTATATGTTCATGATCATAAGCATGCTTCCAATGTGACTGTTTATTATGATTTTAAAAAAGAGGCAAAAAATATGCAACCTTTATTTTTCCAGAATCACATGTTTCCTTTGTGGAAAAGCCAGTCCTGTGAGCTGTAATTTAGTTTATTCATTAGACATAGGTCTGGATTATCTGTTCTCATAATTGAGAATAAATCTTAACATAAAATAATGATATAATAATACAGTAGAATTCCATCCAAGTTACCTATTGAGAGTGAAACATCATATCATGTCAAGGCACCTTTTTATGTAGCACTTTATAGAACACAGATTGTGTCAAAGTAGCTTTACAGTGTTAAACAGAAAAGTAGTGTATTAATAATGCAATCAAATTCAGTCAACTCTAAAAAGAAGACAGAAGGCAGTTGCAAAAGGCAGTTCATCGTTGATTCACTGGTGTCACTGTCAGTGTTGTGTCATCATCTTAAATGTATCTTTCATTTGTAAACAAAGCAGGGAAAAAATTGTATGTGTTCTGTACATATTATTATGTTGTGTATTCTAGGTTAAGTGTGGCACTTTGGGGTTTGATTACTTGAGTGCAGTCATCTAAGGCCTGGCTCCTTCTGTACTATAGGTCTCTCATAGGGTTTAAGCTTTAAGCTGGTCAAACCTTTGTTATCATACTGCAGAGATACAACAGTGAACTAACAGTGCTTTTTCTTCATCCGTAGAATTTAATTTATTATTATTTATCTTTAGAATCAAACGACATGTGTTAAAAACATTGTCATGATTTATGTCTATAAGAGCCTGATGCAAATGATGATTGTTCACCATGTGTAGTCCTTCTGTGCACCTGAGATGAGGATTTTACAATGGGCTTCTTTAAGAGGCTAGAGAGGTTGTCTCACCTTTATCCTCTCGTGACACCATCAGTGCCCTTTGTTAGCTCAGCTCATGAAAATACTCTGCACATGACGCAGAGACCTTAAACTACTTCTCTGGCAAGATGTCGGTCTGCAAACCCATGGCTACTGCTTTGTAATCCTTGACACACTGGCTCATCCAAATATTACAGTTCTTATGCTCACGCTCATATCGACTTCTATTCATAAAATAAGAATTTTTTACTAGTTTGTTGGTCAGTACAATCAAAAGGAATGAAGACTGATCCTTTCAAGCTTCAAAACAAACACAGAAATGCCATACAGTTATCATACAAGTTGTATAAATGACTTTTGCACTGCATTACAAGTATTATGAAACCATTCAAAAAACTGGCATTTGTTTTCCTGGGGCAAAAAAAAAGGTTTTTTGGAGTGAGATGTTTTTTTTAATGAAAAGGTTGTTCTGGTTTAAAAAAAACAAAAAAACACTGAACTAACTGGCTCTGTTATCTAGTAGCAGTAACTGTCAAATTTAGAAACCCCTGGAAGGGAAGATCATATGAATAAGATTGTAGGGTATTGTTTGTATATAGCAGGACATTAATATGTGGTTGTTAAGGTGTTCTGTGTGATTTTAGCACATTGCTGTGGGGTTGTTAAAGTGTTGTGGGTTGCTTAGTAGACAAGTCAAAAAGGTCTTTTCAGGGAAAGTCACTCAGCCATAATGGCAACACCAGGCAGCTGTTTCAGTCTTGCAAACCAACTCCTGTCTACTTGATATCTCAAAAAACTGCTTGCCATACTCTCATTTAAATAATATATCTCAAATCAGCAATCAAATGTGACATTAAAACTGACTTTTTTTTTTTTTTTTGTATGAAATAGCATTAAAAAAAAAAGTTTAGGTTGGTCTATTCAGTCACAGTAGACTCTGACCTTGCAAAATTTCTTTAAACACAGCAATGGGATACACACTCTCAGTATGCATCAAATTATTATAAAAATCAAAATGTAAAAAAAAAAAAAATAATGTAAACCTCCAGCTTTAAAGTTTGTGTTCTTTAATTCAGCTTGTTGTATCGATAAGTCTTTTATTGGTCACACGTCTAAAGCCGTATCAACACTAGACTTTGAGCCCACAAAATTTCAACGAACACTGTCATGGTTGTATTATAACGTCACACGTTGTGTCGTCTTTTTTAAAAATATAATTTAACATAAATCCAAAATGTTAAAATATGCTGTCTGATTGTCAAGTTTAGGCAATATCAGATAATGAACTAAAGTAACTGAATGGCTTAAATACACTGAAACTAATCAGATAATTAACTAAACAACAAGTGAACAGAACGAGTAACTAAACAAGTAAGACAGAACCCAAACACAATGAAAACAAAATCAAAAACTGGTCTACAGGTGACATGTATTACTAAATGGTGGCACGCGAGAAGTTCTGGTCACTGTAGTGGTGAGGTTTTTAAGAAGTAACAATGGAAATAGGCCAAAACAAACTTTTGAGCAAATGCTTGCTGCAAAATTGCTGCTAAAATTGGTGAATTAAAATAACTATATTACAATATATGTATTTTTTATTTTGTGTTATTTCTTAGCTTCTGTACTTTAAGGAGAGACCATATAAGACTATAAATTAGTCATTAGCTTTTCAACAATAGCCTTTAAACTTTTTTACTACACATTTTATTTTACTACATGTTTAACTACACAATGTTTGGCTATATTATGTACTTTCATTATTGCACACATACACATCATGGAATTGACACGAAATGATACAAATTATCACTGTAATAGTGTAGTAAAGGTGATGACAGTCATTGATCATCAATACCTTCTGGCCATTTGCACAACCTTTGGCCTCTTTTGCAAAGCCTACTGTATGTAACAGTTACACACTGGAAAAATCTAGAAAGGCCACAAAGTGGTTTCTTTCTCCCACTTCCCCCCTCTTTCCCAAACAGATCTGACTCTGTGCCCCTGTAATGTTGAGTGACATGCTGGTCTCTCAGATGTGTTTTCTGGGCTTTTCTCAGCGGTGGCTGGATTTATGACTGATTAGGCAACACTGTGGAGGTCTAAATGTGACCTGGAATGGGACGATAAAAATAAAACGGTCACAACAAAGAAGTGTGGTACTGACGCAAGACCACACTGTTTACAGCGCAGCTCTCTTTCTCCATGTTTGTAAGGAGGGAGACGTTGTGTTTTGTGTAAATGACCCCTTTTGTCAAAGCAAATCTCTTTATAAATGTTTGTTTAGGTTTATTTTGAGGATTAAGTGTGAGTTTAGTGTAAGAATATCTTCTTCTTGTTGTTTTTCCTATTTAAAAAATACAATATTTTAGTTGCTTTTTATGTGAGAGATGAGAGAAAATTCTGAAACATTGATAGGGATGTGACAATTCACTCAACTCACAATGCGATATTGATTTCAACTGATTTCATCATACTATTTTCTCATGATTTTGAAGTGAGATTTAAGACAACCTTGTTTCTGAGACAAAATGCTACACATTGCTTTGTGAAATTTAATATGTGAAATTACAAAACTAAATTGAAATAAACCCTGAATCAAATAAATAATACAAATGAAAGAAATCTGTTCATATCTGTTCATACTATTCATACAGGCTTTGCCTGTGCTCTTTAGAGGTAACCACTGCATTTTAATCAGTTTTAAGCAGTTCATTTAAATTAGACTGTATAATTTCAAAATCTAAAGCAAAAATAGCTTTGTGAAAATATATTACATAAAACATATCTGAACAAAACAAAAATAGTGGATGGGCCGAATGAGAAAGCAAATTCACTCTCTGACAGCAGATGGCACTAATGGAACAGCGGGAATACAGTGTTTCCTTGGTTACCACTGTAAACAAACAGTGGAATGTCCAACAGAATGGCACAACGTAATAGATGGGATGGCATAGTGACCAGAAAGCTTAAAAGCGTGTGTGGTGAAAACAGCGTTAGCTTCTGATTAGTGAAGGAAGCGCTCACAGAGATGTTCGCTCTTACCCCCAAGGTGAAGGATGGTCAGAGGACCCATAAGCCAAAGATATTGCATTCAATGCAACAATCCACTGACTTAAAGGGATAGTCCACCCAAAAATTAAAACTCTTTCATTAAGTACTCACCCTCATGTCGTTCCAAACCCGTAAGGCCTTTGTTCATCTTCGGACCACAAATTAAAATACTTTTGATGAAATCTGAGAGCTCTCTGACCCTCAATAGACAGCAAGGGTCCTTCCATGTTCAAGGTCCAGAAAGGTAACAAGAACATCAACAAAATATTACTTGTGACATCAGTGGTTCAACCATAATTTTATGAAGCTACATAACTGAAGTGGAGGTGGTACCATCACAGTACCATGTACTGTACTGTGCCATCAACTGGCTGAAGCAAACACTTTTTACAAGCAATGTGTTTTAGGTGTTATAATAATTAGATGATTAGCCCTTCTACAATGTAGTTGAACATAAGCATAAGGTTTTTCAACAATGCAATAAGTCTTTATGGACATGTAATATAAGTGACAAATGAGTAGCGAATGTTCTTTCTTAGAGTCCTAACAGCGATTGTGTAAGTAAAATGGACTAATGGACTGATTGGACTAATGGACGCTATTTGATGACATTTTGCACTTGACTGCCAGCCTGAGTTTTGTCAACAGCCAGAAGTAGCGCAAAAGTTCCAACTCATAATTCTTTATGCAGGAAAAACCCTGACATATGAAATTATTGTCTCTCATCTCAAATATCTTTCCCTCTTCTCCTGCAAAAAAAAATAAAAAATACTTGCAGTATGGGCAGTGTTACCCAGGATAATGTTACAGAAAAAGAAAACATCAATTAAAAATAATCATCAAAAAGATCAACTGTAAAATGCAAGAAGCTTTGTGTATGGGTAAAATTTCAAAATAATAAAATATGTTATTAGCTTGGTATAAAAACAATAATAGTCATTGAAAACAAGAGCAAAACTGTATATGGTCTTGCTATAAAGACAGGGTTAAATCAAATGTTCCAGCTCATGACCAGGGTATAGGAAAGAGTAATTAAATACTTCAAGGTTTAGTGGATGACCTCTCAAAATTGATCACAGGCCCAGTATTCCTCAGGATTAAGGGGTTTGATATATCTCCTTATATATCTTAATAATTAACATCTGCATCTGAGAGGCTGTGGAAAGATGAAAAGAGAGATTACAGCAGAAAAACAGAGTGAAGTGTCACAGTTTGGCCCTGGAAACTGTGTGGAAAATCACCTCAGGTATATCTGCAATAAAATTAGAAACAAGCCAAATGAAAGTAAATTTTCCTTGTTTTATAAGGTTATGGGTTATCATGGTGCACTTGCCTGCTAAAAAGTGAATCCACTGGCTTCAGTGCTTGATTCAAAAATGATCTAAATAATATTTAGGTCTTAGAAAATGTACTACTGCATTTTTATTTCATTAATATATCACATGCGGCACATATGTCTAATGAAATATGTATTAATATAATTTTTATTTATTATAAAAAAAATATTTAAATAAACTTCACATGACTTTATAGAAGCTGTTGCTTGTAATAAACCCAAGTAAGTGAGCAGAGAAATCTAGACAAGTATCTTAACCTGACACTGATGTCAAAATGTAAAAGGTGCAGCATGCGTAAGATTGGTGTACAAAAGGTTGCTCAGGCAGGCCAAAAAACACACAAGGTGAAGCGTTGGGATAATACAATATCAGCAATCACAGAACAGATGGAACTAGAATTCTCAGATGACCAATAAAGTGTTGTTCTAGCTGGTGCACCAGGATGATGCTCTCCATCAAGGCTTGAAGATAGTGAAGCTGATCAACCAGCATAGTCTTTTTGTTGCAGTTAGTCAAGCAGGGGAATTTTACTGGTTAATCTAAAGGCATACGTTTCTCAAAAATTAAGATTCTTTCATTATTTACTTATATTTACTTATTGTCTTTTCTTCCCGAAATACACTACTAAACATGTGATTGCACGTGCATGTGCACGTCAGATCAACCTGGAGCACACTGTGTTCCTGTGTGTTTGCTGCTCTGAGCACTATGTAGGGGAAAGTTTAAGCGGTATTCTGTGTTAGGGAAGGAATAGAAAGATGAATGACCAGCGAGCCTGCTGTGAAACATAACCCAGCAGCCCAGTGTGAGTGTGGCGAGACCCTGGCCTTCATAGTCTGTAATTATTAAGCACTCCTTCCGTCCATACTCTCCTCTGCTCTACATTAAAACTTTAACATGCCGGAGGAGTGAAATCATACATTGTGCTGCCCCATTGTGGATTAAAGGTCAAAAGTTAAGTGTGTGGTACACACACAGATTAAGAGCCCCTTTTAAGTGTACATAAAATGCATTTGAAGACTTCGAGGAAGAAAAGAAAACACATAATAACTTTAAACTTTAACCTAGTGAAAGTAAATCTTCATGTAATGGGGCACAATGCATTCCATGGCACTATAAAATGAGGCTCCATGAATCATGTACATACACGATGCAACATACATGACTAAGGAAACTTTTTGCAACATTTTCTGAGGTAGTATTTGTTGTAGCAAAAATGGAAGGAAACAGAATTAAAATGGAAATAAATTAACTACTCTCAGTGTTCGTGAAAAACCTGAAAAAGTCATCAGGAATTTTAAAATAGCAATTTCCAGGTCTGGAAGTGTGATATTGGATTTCTACAACAGTTCGATGGCACAAGTGTGTAAATAAAAGAGACAAAAATGGAGTGTCTTTAAAAACTCATACATCCCTATAAGAGCTTTACTACCACTGAATGTCACTGTGGGTACCAGGCACTTCTCACTGTACTCCTTCTTTAGCAACACCATAACATTTTGGATCCGAAATGATTGACTTGGTCTCTTGAGACCAGAGTATAGATTCCAAGAAGTCTATAGTTTGTAGATATGGGTCTTGCAAGAGGTTAAATGAGTTTATTGTGCTTTGGCTACAGTAGGTAATTCTAGTGATGACAACAACCATGCATGTTAATTCTGCAGGCTGCGTTGTACTTTGTGAGATAGTATCATTTTATAGCTTTTGCCAGCTCTAAGACACTTGTATGGTATTTCTCCTGCTCTTTTTCTAGCAAGAATTCACTCATCACTAAATGAAAACATAAAGTGAAGACCTGATTATTTCAGGAGCCTTGTCACAAGCTCATTGTTTTTTAATGTCAGTAGTACTTCTGCTATATTTTCATACTTAAAACAATAATTTGGTATTCCTCTTGTACCATTGTCTTCTTTTATGCTAAGAAATAAATCTCCTGGCAGTTTTCTTTCTCTGTACTTATTTTTGCAACACAACATTTTATCACTTTGATAAGAAAATCTAATTTTGCTGAATCATTTTCACATTCTTCTTTGGTAATTGGTCAAGCAGGCTTGTTGGAACATTATATATCCAAAGAACCCTAACATGTCATCTAAGTAAAGAGTAATTGCTGAATTTAAGTTTTAGAGGGGGTGTTTTTATGCACATGCACATGATTCACAAGCATATGGTCACCACTGTTGTGTTCACGGAAGCAGCATCAATTAAACTGCAACAACTGATTTCAAGGAGCAGATCATGATTAGTTACAAAAGGGAGGCACATGTTAAACAAATGCTGTAACAATTAGTGTTAACTCATTTCCTTTGTCCTCAAGATACAGTGGGAATATGTCATTTTATTTGAAGTTTTCCTCACCTTTGACCCACATTTGAGCATGCATGCACCCAAGGAACATTCCTCCTAGTCTTGTTTATTTCCAACATAGCTTGTTTTTGATTTCATGGTTTTTATATGGATTCATGTCTGTCAGGCTGGCTGCTGGTACCTCAACACGCCAAAGCAAGCTGATTCATGTACAGTACAGCATGTTTTTCTTAAACAGATAAACTGTACTGTTCGCAGTGATTTGATTCTTAAATACTTAAACACTGAATTTGCTTTTGTATGTTCTTACCAACCTTTAGCATTGAGCAAAGCTGTATTAACCAATTAATACAATGGAAGCTGATACAGAAAAGGCAGAAAATGACCCCCATTTAAAGGAACAGTTGCTCCTTTTTACTATCTGTACTGTTTTGTCTCTAAAAAATTACATAGCATGAGAGTTTATTACATTTGTTTGTCCCCTCTGGCATATTTCTGAAATTGACAGAAATTAGATTATAACTGTGTGCTGCAAGGCTATGATTCACCCTTCATGATGTAAATTCACAGTATGTCAGTAAGCTGAGAGGAACTTGTGCTGTTGCCACACTGGGGAGTTATTACTCTGTTCACCCTTTATTCCACAATAATTAGTTCTCTGATCTAAAATTGCCTCCAAATGAGTCTAAGTTTATTCATTGTATAAAATCACTTGTTAATGGAAGAGGAAAGTGGCACTTACTGGAAATGGAAGTGGTGATTGTTCGGTATCACTGTTGCAGTTTTCCATACATGGTTTGGGATTTTGTTAAAAAGCAGTGTTAATACTTTTTATATTTACACCCTACACCTAAAGGGAGATAAATGTAAGGAAAGGGGAAAAATAATTTAGAATGCTCTCCTTTGGGAGAAATCAATTCCCAAGTATTATTCAGTTAAATGATTCAATAAATAATTGGATATTGTTGTTTAAAGTGGTTGAGAAAATCATAAGAACGTGGCGTCTTTTGTGCAAAGTACCCAAAACACAGCATTTTGTGTTTTATGACTCCATTAAAGTGATGATTATTTGGATTATAGGTTTACAAAACATCTCGGTTACATCTGTAACCCTAGTTCCCTGAAGGAGGGAACGGAGATGTTACGTCATAACTGACGTATTTGGTGTCCTACTTGGGACCCCAATCACCTCTAATCACCACCACCTTCCCAACGCCCTGTAAGCCAGATAACGGGCCCACCAGGGGTGCCAGGTATCTGAAGCAACCGTTGGGGGTGGAGCACAATGATGAAATTTAAAGCCATGTGGGAATTGGGTATAATAAAATATCTGATAAGATACTGGGGGGAAACATGATGGAATAAACCGCAGAGAAAAATGCCACATTATGCCACAACCTCCAGGTGTTACGAATCTGGTCGGTGTTCTGCGGACCGCTCACCACCAGATGTCACTCTCACCTTACCCACACACTCTGACTGTTGCACCACACTCCGGACTACATCTCCCGTCATGCATCACGCTGATTGCGTCAACTCGTGACCAATCAGCGGCACTATAAAAGCCCCGGTCTTTCCCCATGCAAATCACGGATTGTTGTTGTGGTATTTCTATTGTTAGCGTTCCCTAGTTTCCTTGTTCCCTAGTTCCTAGTTCCCTCGCCTGGCTCCCCCGTTTTTCGTCTGTTCGCCGCCTGCCTATTGGACTCTAGCTCTTGTTTATTGGTTTATTCTCCTAGCCCAGCCCCTTATGGATTACGTTCGCCACGGATCGACCCTCGTCTGTTTCACGGACTTCTATTGTGCGTCGCCTTCGTTATACCTGTCTGCCATTGTTGTTTGACCCTGCCTGTTCGACCATGTATCTGTCTCGTCCCCTGAATAAAAGCTCGCAGATGGATCCGCTCGCCTCTCGCCTCTCACTCCCCGTTACACCAGGGAGCTAAGGAGACCCCCTGTCGGAGGACAGTCACAGACTACTCTGTCCTAATCCGGACTGCAGGAAAACAGTGGACCCAGAGTTCACTGAGGGGAATGGCAGGAATGGCACAGCAAGCCGACACTGAGCCGTCCTCCGGTGTGTTCATGTAACTTAAGGTAATTTGTGGGAGGACGGCTCAGTGTCGGCTTGCTGCGCCATTCCAGCCATTCCCCTCAGTGAACTCTGGGTCCAACTCTGGGAAGAATCAGCTCAGCACAAGAAAATAGAATCTTGCGAAATGATGGTGTCGCCCGGCCCGCAGCTTCTACATAAGTTTGCTAGAGAGGTGCTGTGCACAATGCCTAGAAGGAGTAACTCTTCATAGAGTGGACTCAACTCCTAGGGGACACAGCTCACCTTGGCACTAAGAAGCCGAGGTGAGGCACCTACCACCCAATGGGCCAACCTGTGATTGAGGACAGCATTCCCCGTCTTCTGACCCATAAGCAAGCAAAGTGCTGCTTGGAGCATCTAAGCACCGGGTGCGGTCCATGTAAACATGCAAGGCACGAACAGGACACAGCAACGCCAATGCCTCCTCCGGCGACAGCGTTTGCAGGTTCACCACCACCTAAACCCGAAAGTGAGTGGTGGGAACCTTGGGCACATAACCACACCGGAATCTCAAGGTCACGTGAATATAGCCGGACCAAATTCAAGGCACGTTCCGTTGACTGAAAATGCGTGCATCGTGATATGCTGTGATGGCCGCGATGACTTCGCTCCAACTTCTCCTGGAGGAAGGAAAGCACAACACTGACTGAGCATCTCAGGGGTGTCCACTCGGCGAGAGGAGCACCATACAATGAAAAGACCTCACTTCAGAGCGCATGCCTGCTACATAGAGGGGGCTCAGCCTGAGTGATAATGTCTACCACGGCCTGGGAAAGGCCAGTGAGGTCTACCACGTCCCATCCAGAAGCCCGACGTGCAGAACCTGCTCCTCGTCCTCCCCGATCTAGCACAGGGTCTGTGCAGAAAGGTTTTTTCTCACTGGGGAAGACGTACTTGTTTGTAGACCCTGGATCCAGCTGTGTGTGAAGAAGCTGGCAGTGGGAGGACTCAGAAGAACCAAAAGAGGTCTACCTTAGCATCGCTGAATCAGCTGAATCAGCAGGACACCTGGGGTTGGAGTCGCTATTCTCGAGAAGAGTGCCTTTCTTTTTTTTTTTCTTTTGTCGTAACTCAACTCTTTGAAAAGTGAATGGCATGCAGCAATTTGAGCCGCATCAGATGGCCAACTGATGGCCAGAGGAGATGGTGGGCCAGTTGCAACATCCAAAGAGAACGGAGACCCCCTCAGGGTTAGGTGTATGTTACCGTGGCTATGGTGGTTATGGACTAGCGTGCGCTTATCCCGCAGCAATGGTAAGAACCAGTGGAGGGCAAAGTGCTGCAGTCGAGGTCCTTTCCAGGAGCCCGAGGCTGCCTGCTCGTTACAAATGGCACCAGCTCCTGTCGGAGGCTTCGGAGATGACTGCCTCGACACCTGGCCTAAGAGCACTGCTGCCCATAGGAAACACAGGGTCTGACCAGTGGCTGAGAAGGTGGCAACACTGAGGGGGACGCCAACCCGAAGTGTGCCATAGTGCCATGCCCATCTCAGGATCCGGTCGTGTAGTCAGCAATCTCATATGGAACAGTCGAGCGGCAAAACCACGGCTACGGCTGCCATGCCTCGGGAGCCTCTGACAAGTTTAGAGGGATCGCTGTCCTGTGCCTGAAAAGAATGTCTTGACCGGATCCAACACCATACCGAGAAAAGAGAGAGCTCCGTTCTCTTTTTAAGAGCTTACCCTTCTCCCAGTTGACCCGAAGTGCCAATGGGTGCGGAGGCACCAAATTCCTGTATTCGTCCAACAAATCTCGCGAGTGAGGTATTTATACTCCAGTTGTCGAGATAATTGAGGATCCAGAGCCGCGTCCGTTGCGGAAACGAAACGTCAGACCGAAAAACACCCAGGGGAAGGCGAGGAGCCCAACCTCCAGCCCGGCGGTCAAGGCTGCCTGGGGGAACATGGCTGTCAACTTAGCCTCAGACTCCGGCTGTGCAGCTGCCACAACGGGGGGCTGCTCAGCAGAATCTCTGGCGTCAGAAGACGACAGCCCCTCCACTGATGCAGCGATAGACATCTTAACTGCCTCATGAGCACTAAACAAGACGCAGGCTAGTGCTGGGATGAACCGGCATCGACATTCAGAAACTCAACAGTAGTACACTGAGAGGAGCTGGACCTCCACGGGGACTGACCCGACGGAGCAATCCAGCTATAATCCTCAGGTCTCCCATGCTTCCAACCAATGCAGCCTTGGGAGTCTAGCGACCCACGAAACTGGTAAGGGTAGAGCGCAAAGGCAGCTCACATATTAAATGTAAGTGCCCACACAGCGCGGGCATAACCCATTCACAAACGCCATCTCAACATGCATTTGTTTACATCCCAAACCTGTGAGACTGCGATTGTGACTGTCATAAGAAATAAAGAAACTATCGCTCCCTAAAAGCACACGAACGGAGATGCATCTTGAAAAAGACACTCTCAACAATTGTGTATGCTGTAGGAAATTGCTCTTTTAGGCTGGATTGCCCAGGTGAGGACCGCAGTACTCATCTGAGCGCAGCAGGGCAATCTCTTCGCTGAATGCAAAGAAAGAATGTTCCACACAGCTGAGAAACTCCTGCAGCAATGAAAGGTGTTTTTTTCTTCTTTGTAGAAGCAGCTCACAAAGCGATTGGCTCCAAAGCAAAAATCTGAGTGAGTGGATGCATGCCGCCATCTTATATACCTGTATGTATGGGGGAGTGGCTTGGCATGCAAATTCCACTCGCTAATGTTCTTTGGCCTTTTCTTCTTAAGCCTCAGAGGTGATTGGGCTCCCAAGTAGGACCTCAAATACGTCAGTTATGACATAACGACGCAGAGTATGACTGAAGAGGAATTTTACTTACATAGCTAATAATGGATTAAAAAAATGCATGATGAATAATTCATGTATGTTTTTTTTTTTTCATGTTTTTGAAGGTTCACCAAGGCAGCATTTATTTGATCTGATTGATTTGGTTCTCTAGAAACATTTCTCATTAACAACGATGAAAACAGTTGTGCTGCTAAATCTTTTAAGAGAAACTGTGACAGTTTTTTAAATGAAAATTTTAAATTGGCAATTTCTTTCTTTCTTTGTGTGCGTTTACACCTGGCTTGTACTGTGGCAAAGTGTGATACGCTTACATTAAATACATGTTAATGTATGGAACAAAAATAATGCCAAAAGTATTTGAAATAAAAAACTTGTTGAATTACACAACTGGGAAAAAAAATGCATTGCAATTAACAGTGCTTACATTTTAATGCATTGTATTTTCAGGGGTTGCATTTTTGTGCGCTGCATTTTAACATGGTTGTATATTTAAGTAGTGAATATTTCAATCGGAAACATTTCACCAACTTTTTCATTGTTAAAAATTCAATAATTAATATTCACCTCACAAAGTCCATTTCCAAAATATTCAGTTTGTTTAATAATTCCAACAATAACATTCGTCAGACAATTTTCGGTTAATTTTATTTCACTTTACAAATTCGTTTCCGAAAATTCAGTGGTTCAAATTCGACAGCTCTTAGCAGCGCACATCCGGGAACTGCAGGAAAAGCAGTAGAGTACCGGTAGATATATAACGCAATAAATGTAACACATCACATCCAGTTTTCCTGTAGTTGGCAGTTATGTTACGTTTTAGAGAAACCAACATAATTCGCAGAGAACGACTTGTCTTTGCTATTGACTTTTATTTGCAACAAAAATGTGCACTAAAATGTTTTGTTGTGTTTCCAGTCCAAATACTGTAGCATAAGATTCTTAAATCGAGAAGTTTTTAGTAGACAAGCAACAAGTAGTCTATTGTTTTGTTATCTGGGAAAAAAAAAAATATATATATATATATATATATATATACATATATATATATACGTCGTTCTCTGCGAACTACGTTGGTTTCTCTAAAACGTAACATATCTGCAGGAATACAGGAAAACTGGATGTGATGTGTTACATTTATTGTGTTATATCACCTTTAACGTTACAGTGAAAGAAGATCATGTTTACACGAGGTAAAAAGAAATGACATATTACTATAGGCAATTGAAGAAGTAAAGTTCGGTTTTATGTCTTAATTTGTATGCAATGTTCTTGCAAGCATGTACATTCTAGTAACCACATAGCAGTAAAAAACACTCAGTACTTAGTAACTGCATAGCAACACCCTGAACTACTCAGAAGTCCTGCATATTCAAACATTTACATTTGTCCTCTGTCTTTCTCTATAGATAAGCTCTCTGTCCTCACACAACCAGCTTAAGAAGCGAAAGGCTCCAGCAGCTCCACCCACACCATCGCCCGAACCAGTTATTTCCACTTCTGTGCCTACTGCATCTGTGCGGGCCCCCTGCGTCCCGGTGCCAGTTGAAAGGACCCCGATGCCAGCTCCCAGAGCCTCAACTCCAGCCGATGATTCTGATCTGAGCCATAGTATTGAGGATTCAGAGCCAGCCAGGTCCATCTGTAGTAGCTCCAGCAGTGATGTAGCTGCAGGATCCAGCAGCAGTAGTCTAGCTGAAGAACCTGTAACACATCAGGTTCATGTGATGGCTGCATACACCACTTATACACCAGAACCCGAACCAGAACCAGAACCTGAACCTGAACCTAAACCTGAATACAAGGAAGAAGCAGCTCCTCAGACTCCGCCAGAACAAGAACCAGGTCCAAGTTCAGAGGATCAAATGGCAGAGGACCCAGAGCTAGAAATGGAGCTAAAAATGGAAGAGATGGAGAATAACCGTAATAGTGGAATAGGTAATGTAACTATTTCTTTTTGTGGCAATATGCGTACAATAATAATAACATTTTTTGTTATCAAATGCAGCAGTAACCATAAACTACCCACAGTCTTAGCCATAACTTAACAAAGCTGCAAAATTTGCTCTGCTGTGCTGGTTTGATGGCATTTTGACAATGTGTTCCTGTTCAACACATGACCTATAAAGGAAAAATAATGTTAAATTGGCGCCAGAAGCTGTATGTCTAAAAGCTGAGTTTTACATCAACCCACTATCTCTTTCGCTTAGTCTGCCTCACTAAATCAGTTTAATATTGAATCCGAAAAGTGAGAGGAGGGATGACAGCTAAACAAGACCGGTATATCAAGTTTTTATTTTCAGTTCCAAGCCAACTTTATAACGCATCACTGATTTCTGAGAGCATAACATACCACCCCTCAGGTAAAATGTTAATGCACATTGAACACTTTCCAATGTACAAATAAAGCTCAAAGTATACTTTGTTTTTTATGCGTACACTATGGTGAGAGTACACTGTGTGTGCTGTACATGTTGGCATCAGCATATTGCTCGTGTACTGAATTTGACAGCTCAGATTTTTGTCACATGTGCGCATTGAAGTGACCTTTATTTTTATAGCGCTTTATAAAGATTGTTTCAAAGCAGCTTCACAGTATTTTTTTTTTTTATAATAAGGTGTTCCACAAGTTGGCAAGACTGGCCCAGGTCGTTGTTTCACTGTTGAAAAACAATTGGAAGAGATGGATCTAATTGAAACCACTACAACATTAGATGGCCACACTGACAAGCATTTGTGTGACGGATTAAGAAATCCTCGCAACTTATTTTATCATCATAACCTCTGGAGAGAAATAGCGCAGTTAGTCGGTACACATGCTAAGTGTGTATGTAAAAGCTCATATAAACACTCATACCATAGTAAAATAAACTAGAGTATGGAGATATTACCATGTAAATAGCTGATGTTGTTGATAGTCTTTTTTTTTTTTAACCAAGGTTAATATTTAAAAAGAATTTATTTAAATAAATTCAACTTTAAAGTAAATAAAAAAATATATATACATTTCTCATTTTCATTTAGTATAACTTAATCTACTAAAATAACAAACTATAATAAAAACTATATAGCATATAAGAAAAGAATAAAAATGACAAAAACACAAATTATTAGAACTTTAACTTTAAAATGAAATCAGAAAATACAAAAATCCCCAAAATACTAATTAAAAACTATGATAGTATCTCAGTGATACTAAAATTATGCTGTCTGAACAGGCAGTGACATGACCAACCCATGCTCAGTTTATCACCGTTTACACCTGAAATCTGCTCTTTCTAGAACAGAGAGAGATTTTACACAAAAGTATTATGGCTATTTGGGAAATATAAACTTTTTACAGATACAGCACTTTTGTAAAGTATTTGATTCCATCCTTGATTAGGAAGTGGTTTAATCAAAAATGACACCAGGTGAGGACACGCCTGTCTTTCATATGCCAGGAGACATGTGTTTACACAAAGGACACCATTTCAATGCTCTGTCAACTCTTTTAGAACTTTGTAATTAATAATATATGAAACCCAAAGCTTTGATCTACACAGCTGTAGAACAGTAAACAGATGGCTCTGTCTCTGCATGCTGGGGGAAAACAAAACAAAACAAGACAAACACTTTTAACATTAAAGAACAGTGCTTTTGTAAAATGCTTACCAAGCATTGATCGCCTACTTTGATAAAATCTACAAAATTTCAGTGCAAAAGCTAAAAGGAGAATAGAGAGGGTGTGAGACACCATTTATTGATCCATCTGTGCTCACTGTCTCCTCAGAAGCCGGTTATGGGAATAAGATTTATCTGCACCTGTGAAAGAGACCTGGTGATGGGAAAGCTAGTGTAAATATAGAAATGGTATAAGTCGAGAAGATGATAAAGGCCAGACTCTATGATTGATCTATATGTAATGCATACTGTATCTGCTAGCTGAGGTTTAAGTCAAACCTGTTTCATGCTGCTCATACTCGGTTAGTAACAAATCTGGTTTTAAATGTTTCATGTTAAGATAACTATAGTATCGGAACGTTGAATGGACAACAAGAGCACGCAACAGCCTATTTTAATAACGGCTTTTCTATCTGTGGAAAAGTCAACATAACCTTTTCTTTTTCCAGGTATTTCACTTTTTTTTACCAGTACTGCAGATATTGCAAAAAAATAATAATAATAATAGCAGAAAGAATATACATAACCTATACGTAAAATCTATACATACAGCTTAAAAGATTTAGGGCAGAATAAAGGAGTCAGCATAGTATTCAAATAATAAAAAAAAAAAAAAAAACTTCACTCTTCACTTCAAACTTCACTCTTAGCAGGAGTTTTGATTTTTCATCTTTACTGGTAAAAACCTTTATTAGGTTTGATTTAGATAACTCACCTCCTTCTGTAGGAGGGGAGTAGTAAATTTATACTTTAATCTTTCCTGCACCTATTACAATCTGTATGAATTTACTGTTACAAAAATGACCCTTTAATCTAAAGATGAAAACTTCCTAACTGCGGCCTTGGTACAAGTAACTCTATACTTCTTTATCACTGAGCTCATTAATCACCACAATTCAGATTAGTGATTTTCCTTTAGATTATAGAAAGATTCCAGATATTAAAAAAAATCGACACTCTCATGCTTGACAAACATTTTAATTTTTTTACTATTTGCTGACAGCAGGGAATTGTGTGTATATATATATATATATATATATATATATATATATATTATAATATGTGACCCTGAACCACAATTTTTTTTCTATTGATGTATGGTTTGTTAGAATACAACGTTTTGAAAATCTGGAATCTGAGAGTGTAAAAAAATTAAAATACTGAGAAAATCACCTTTAAAGTTGTGCAAAAAAGTTCTTAACAATGCATATTACTAATCAAAAATTAAGTTTTGATATATATATATATATATATATATATATAGTAGGAAATTTATGAAATATCTTCATGGAACATGATCTTTACTTAATATCCTAATGACTTTTGGCATAAAGGAAAAATCAATAATTTTGACTCATACAATGTATTTTTGGCTGTTGCTACAAATATACCTCTGCGACTTATGACTGGTTTTGTGGTCCAGGGTCACATATGGTATTTATCCTGCTTTAGCTTTATCGTAGACTCATCGTCCATTGCGACAGTGCGAGTGGACACGTACTCTGCTGTAATTGAATGGAGCTTTTCTTCTGTTAGCTGCTGAACTGGCATTACTGTGGCTGAAACATTACTTACTGAACTGAATGCTGTCCTGCCTCCTCTCAAAACACCCCACGTGTATTATTTCTCTTTAACCTCCTTTTAGCTTCAAGGTAACCTCCACAGGAGCAGGACAATATAATGAGTAAACATTTTGATGACACACCAGTACTGATGTAACACCAATCATGTTGTTTCTGCTCCTTAATTTATTCCAGTATATCCAGATGACTCATAAGCTGACTACCTCAGTCTTTGGAATTGTTCTTTGTCTATAGTATTGATAATACATACAGTGCATCACAAAACCATTACCCTGATCTCTGAAAACTGGCATTTTGTTCCTAAAAAAGTTAAAGGAGAAGTTCACTTCCAGAATGAAAATTTCCTGATAATTTACCAACCCCCATGTCATCCAAGATGTTCATGTTTTTCTTCAGTTGAAAAGAAATTAAGGTTTTTTGGTGGCCAACAGATTGAAGGTCCAAATTGCAGTTTCAGTGCAGCTTCAGAGGGCTCCACACGATCCCAGTCGAGCAATAAGGGTCTTATCTAGTGACACGATCTGTCATTTTCTAAGAAAAAAACAAATTTAATACTTTTTAACCATAAATGCTCGTCTTCCGCTAGCTCAACCTCAGGCATTACGTAATCTTGCACGTGTGACGTACAACCATTGTTCACAAAGCAAATATTCAAAGAAAGTGCAACACTCTTTACTAAAAAAGATAAAACAAGAAAATAAGAGTTTTTCGCACTACCCTACCTTTTTTAGCCGAAGTACACAGACAAAGTACTAACCTCGCTTGACTTTTTCAACGTGATTATGCAATGCATTGGAGAGCTAGTGTAAGATGAATATTTTTGGTTAAAAAGTATATAAAATGTTATTTTTTAAATGAAAATGACCAATCGTTTCGCTAGATAAGACCCATATTCTTCGCCTAGGATCGTGTAGAGCCCTTTGAAGCTGCATTGAAACTGCATTTCAGAGCTTTCACCTGTTAACCACCATTGGAAGGAAAGGAAGGAAAGGAAAGGACGTGATTTAAAATCCACTATATGCAGAAAAATCCTGGGAAGTTTTCCTCAAAAAAACTTAATTTCTTTGTGACTGAGACATGAATATCTTGGATGACATGGGGGCGAATAAATTATCAGGAAATTTTTATTCTGGTAATGAAACTCTCCTTTACTTGATTATTAATTGAATGTAAATTGAATGTAATTTTGGGTGTAATTTGTAATTTTGGCCTATTTTAGATATTCTCATTTATATAGCACAATCTTCAGAAGAGCTACAGAGTCTTGGATAACGGTCAAGGCTTTGCCTGGGCCATTTTAGGACATTCACCTTTTATGTTCCTCAGTCACTCCAGTGATAATTTAATCTTGTGTTTGGGATCATAGTCCTAGGAATGAACTTTCTGCAAAGTCATTCTTCTATTTAAAAGCACAACCATGCACTGATGACGAAAGCGAAGCTACAACATGACGCGGTCACTACTGAGTATTGAGCTTTTACCCTTAAGCATCACATGAGCTCAATGCTTAAGCAAACAGTATATTTTAGTTTTTATTTTTCTTAAGAATATTTAGACAGACTTTTCTGAAGATCTGCAGGAAATGTCCTTTGAATATTGTAAAACCAATACTGGAAAGAGGTCCTAGCCTAATGTCTTTGTTTTCAATCCAAAACTAACCCACAGTTTATTTATTCATTGATGTGTTTGGAAATTAGCCCAGTATTATAATAAGGCGGGTTACTCAAGCGGGTGCAAAAACATTTAGGGAGTTTTTCCTTGACTGGAGCTGAATGTTCTTGGACTAAAAAGGCTGTATCGTAGAAACAGACTTTCAACAATCGAGAACAGAATAAGAGCGTCCCACTGCTAAAGATTCCTTCCTGTAACCAGTTATACTTACTGTATTAGCATACACAGGTTAACCATCAATTGCCAGAAAAACCAAGAGGAAGCCAATTGCAAGAGGTGTCCCAGGTCACCTCCAACTCTTCCTCTTCTATTAAAGGATTACTCCACCCCAAAATGAAAATTTTGTCATTAATCACTTACCCCCATGTCGTTCCAAACCCGTAAAGCTTTGTTCGTCTTCGGAACGCAATTTAAGATATTTTGGATGAAAACCAGGAGGCTTGTGACTGTCCTA
Organism: Labeo rohita; assembly: GCF_022985175.1. Classification (NCBI taxonomy): domain Eukaryota; kingdom Metazoa; phylum Chordata; class Actinopteri; order Cypriniformes; family Cyprinidae; genus Labeo; species Labeo rohita. The sequence continues at coordinate 29,603,334 of NC_066884.1, read as the reverse complement.
TTGATTGCCAGGTAAATACCACTGTCAAGACCCAGAAATGTATGAAAGACATCGTCAAAACAGTCCATCTGCCATCAGTAGTTCAATCTGAATTTTATGAAGCGACGAGAATACTTTTTGTACGCAAAGAAAACAAATAACGTTTTCATTTAACAATTCGTCTCCTCCGCATCAGCGTTGCGTCATTTGGAGAGTATCCGCTGGACGCAAACTGCGTATGACGGATACGCTGTAATAGTTTACGCTGTTCCGTGTGGCCGGGCTGACACAGAATAGCGTACACAGTTTTTGTCCAGCGGATGCTCTCCAAAATGGCGCTACGCTGACGTGGAGGAGTTGAGCTGTTGAATAAAATCGTTATTTTTTTTCTTTGTGTACAAACAGTATTCTTGTCGCTTCATAAAGTTCAGATTAAACCACTGATGGCAGATGGACTATTTTGACGATGTCTTTCATACTTTTCTGGGTTTTGACAGTGGTATTTACTTGGCAGTCAGTGGGACAGTCACAAGCCTCCTGGTTTTCATCCAAAATATCTTAAATTGTGTTCTGAAGATGAGCAAAGCTTTTACGGGTTTGAAACGACATGGGGGTAAGCGATTAATGACAAAATTTTCATTTTAGGGTGGAGTAACCAGGAGGACTCCCAAGAAGCCTTGTATAATCACGTACAGACATCCCCTCAGTTTAGGTCTTGTAATTTTCAAACTCTCTCTTTAAAGCTCTCCAGATAATCCCTGCCTCTTTATGTCTGACAATATCAATTTTTTAAGTGCTTCTCCTTTCTCCAGACCAATACTTTTTTCCATTTAGCTTGGTTCCTTCTCAGTCTGTGCTTATGGTTAAAGATGTCCCTCTTTATCTGTCCTCAGATGTCCTTAACTTTGTGTGTCTGCACATAGGAATTCTGCAAAGACAGATCTGTTACTCATTTCCCATAAGTTTATGGTTCACACTGTCCTCGCTGTGACAGGTTTAGAAGGAAGGTCTCATTCCAGCACGTATCATTTCCCGTTTGCTCTGCCTCTCTTTGATGAGATTGATGTGACGGCAAACCACTTCATCCAGCTTGTATTGTAAGAAGTCATATTAAAAAGGTTGGACTTCTGTTTGGATACAAATTAGTCAGCCTCTGGATAGGTTTGCCATGTTACAAATATTTGGCATTCTTTTCTGCAGAGTTCTGCTGACACACTGGCAGTTGTTGGGCTCTTTGTGGCCAACACTTGGTGTTACATTCACTTAAGTATGTTCTTAAAGGAACACTCCACTTTTTTTGAAAATCCCCTAGAGTTAAACAGTTGAGTTTTACCGTTTTTGAATCCATCCAGCTGATGTCCAGGTCTGGCGGTAGCACTTTTAGCATAGCTTAGCATAGATCATTGAATCTGATTAGACCGTTAGCATCTCGCTCAAAAATGACCAAAGAGTTTCAGTATTTTTCCTATTTAAAACTTGACTCTTCTGTAGTTAGGCTGATATGGCTAGGAACTGTACTCTCATTCCAGCGTAATAATCAAGGAACTTTGCTGCCGTACCATGGGAAAATAGTCTCCCTGTGCAAGCAGGTGGTCAAATTGGTTATGTTGACGGAAGTTAGCCTATTTTCAGCACCCACAGTACAGCAACAAAGTTTCTTGATTATTACGCCGGAATGAGAGTATAGTTCCTAGCCATATATCAGCCTAGAAAATCATAAGTTTTCATTTTCCGTCGGTCTTGGTACACAATGTAACTAAAGAAGAGTCAAGTTTTAAATAAGAAAAATATTGAAACTCTGTTGGTCAAATATTGGCCATTTTTGAGCGAGACGCTAACGGTCTAATCAGATTTAGTGATCTATGCTAAGCTATGCTAAAAATGCTACTGCCAGACCCGGAGATTGGCTGAATGGATTTGAAAACAGTAAAACTCAACTATTTAACTATAGCGGAGTTGGAAAATTAGCTTATTTTCAAAAAATGTGGAGTGTTCCTTTAAGCATTGTAAAAAGTCAAAAAAGTCAAAATACTGGTTCCATAAGAAAGACCTCACACTGAAAAAAGAAAGTTGCAAGATTGATTTGGGTATGTTTAATGCACCAAGGGCATGGACATATATCCATCCATTCATCCGTCCATCATCTCTCTCTTGCTGAATGAAAATGTGGTACTGATACTTCCAGCTCTTAAAGGTTTGGTGTTCATGTATAAATAAACATTTTCATATCAGTTCCTCTGTGAAAAAAAACATGTTACCACATTGTTAAAAAGAGTAATAAACTTTGAAAGAAGTGCAAACTTAGCATAATGTTTTTATACACTTAACTGCATGTTGCAATTAAATGAAATTGTATTATAGCTTACATTCATATTAAATCCAGTTAGCTTAACATTAGTGTTTTTTGTCCCACTTAAGTAGGACTTAAGTACATCTTTATATGTGATTTCATAATTACTACTGTTGTCTTGGAAATATGGACAGAAGTGTATTGCCGGTAACACTTTTATTTTACGGGTTCTTAACTAGTTGCTTATTAGCATGCATATTACTAGAATATTAGCCATTTATTAGTACTAATTAAGCACATATTAATGCCTTATTCTACATGACCTTATTCTACATCCCTAATCCAACCCAAAACCTAAACTTAACAACTACCTTGCTGGCACTATTAAAAGTAGTTAATAGTGAATAAGTGTACCCTATTCTAAAGTGTTACTGTATTGCCAAATGCACTGACAAGCATTTACTGCAAACTAAAAAAAACTTCTAATTTCTATTGAAACGTTTATGTCATGTATTTAAATATATTCATGATTACGCATTTGTAATGATGTTTAATTTAGTACATTTTAAATATAATAACTTTAATTCTAGTATTGAATAACATACTAGTTAAAATTATAATTGAGTACTTTAGTAGCTGCTTTAGTAGGTTAGTCAACACATCAAAGTGTACTTCTTTAGAACACAACTCAAGTTTATTAAAACATGGTTTAAAATGTAATTCAAACTAAAACTTTTAATTTGACATTACTACAAAGCACACTTTAAAAAAACAAAAAACAAAACACTGCATTAGTTGCTAATGGTTTAATAAGAACTGTCAGACAATAATATAACTCACCAAAAATGTTCCTGACTCATAGCTGTAAGTGGTTACTTCTATGTCATCACCACAATTTTTGGAGTAACTCAGAATAATTTAGCTGATTCACATTTAAATGCGGTTGTCAGTCCTAAAACTTGTACGTGATCTACGTGTATACTGGATGTGATCTTTTTTTTTTTTCTTGTGTATGTATCTGTGTGTATGTATGGGGGTGGATTGTGCACACACATTTGACATTTGACTCGGTTACTCCTATATTACTGCACCAAGATGCAGTAAACAATCTACGGATATGCCAGTGAACTATATTATTAATCATTTTATAACAGTCATACACCAATCATGGTTTGGTGTCACAGTGATTTTACAACAGTTATACACTAAATATTACATTATAATCAAGCAATATTTGCTTTTCCCTCTCTCTTTTTCCTCTGCAGTCTATTGCTGTGCACCTGTCTCCCTGCGCTCTGGACGCCGGTGAACTGACGTCTATCCTTTCTCCACATTTTCCTCCTTTTATTCACCTTCCTCTGCCTTGATGGGTTTCTGTTCACTTGCTTCTGTCTTCCAAACTGCTCTTGTTGCTCCCCCTATGCTTACTTTCCTAAAGCTTAAAGTAAGACGTGAGGCTCAAGAACTTTATATCTATGTAAATATATGCATTTTTCTATTGCAGTTGATTAGCTTGAGAAGTCAGATGAAGGAATGGAACCATACAGCGTGGTCAGAGTTATGTAGGCATCAGTCCTGGAGTGCTGCTCTTTATTTACATTTGTTTAAGGAGCGTGAACTGATGTTCGGAAATGGTTTGAAGGATATTAAAGCATGTGATGTAATGGTCACAAGTCAATGACAGTTTTCAAACCTCATGCGCACAGGTTTTGTTTTATACTGTTGCATGTTGGTTTCTCTAGAAGGGAAATGTATGTTCTGTTTTGTTTAAAACAGCATTACATATACCACCATGTTTGTATTTATGGGTAGGCAAACCACAGATTTATAAAGGGCAACAAGAACACAAACAAGAAAAAGAATGTCTTTGTTTACACTCAGCTTTGAATTAGCATGTATGAAGTGCTTAAATGCTGTTTTAATGAACGGATTGCCCCCAAGTGTAAGTGACAAAACTTTTTCAGGTTTTGTGCATTTTATGTTTGTCTTTAGGGGTCTGTGTGACTTATTCTTATTAAATGCTTTGAGATGTCAGCCCTTCTAAGTATTATTTATTAATTTATTTTAAATTCAGATTACAACTAGCAGGTGAGGTGATTACACTTCCAGTAAATGTTGTTATCCCGTTTCATACAGGATTAGTCAGGAGGTTTATGGCATTACATAATGCATGCTATGCATTATCTGTGAAGATTCATAAGGAGCTGCCTTAGCTCAGCAATGATAACATGATCAGCTGAAGTAATTCCATATACAAAAAAAGAAATATGACTAGGTTTATCTCTGGGGGATATGATAAACCACATACAGGTCAATGACATTGCACTTTTTTTGTCCAACTCTGTTATTTATTCAAAATACTGAATTTGGGTATTCCATTTATATTCCTATACTAAAATAGAGGGGTGCTTGAGAAGGGGTTAAAATAAATTTTGATATTTTGTGGGCAAGAATAAAATGTCAGTGTAATACAACTGACTTTCATAATGAATAAGAATACCTTTTAAAAGAATAGAATGCTTGAAAAATATCACATAGTGCAAACAACATGCCGAATAAAACATAAAACAGGAAATTATATCATAGAGAGAACCCCTGCAAACCCCAGGGCAGGTTAGTTAAGTTTATAAAATCCGTTCCGGATCATCACATGTTGACGCTTTGTCAGTACCCTTTGGCATCACTTTCTGATACCCAGGGTACCCCTTTAGTCACTTTTGGACGTGCAGTTGTTTGTAGTTGTTTGCATTATGCGTCACATTTAATGGTTTGCATGCATTTGCAAAAATAGAAACCATTTTGTATACATTTATACTTTCATAGATATTTTGGAGCAACTAACCCCACCCCTACCCTAAACCTACCCACTTCTGAACAATATAAAACACGCAACAGGCAAATAAAAGTACAGTGACAGGTATTTATTGCAAAAACTGACCATAAAAAAGTATTACACACAAGTTGTGGTGCATTCCAAATCCTCCAATATCTGTATGCGAAGAGTAAATCATAAGGTTTTAATTGCTGCAAATGATCTCGCTCCCGCACATATCACATTCAAGATACTACTGAACTTATTTAGCATGATGCAGTTGGTCACGAGACACACGAGAGCCAATGGCATTTCACACCCAAAGCTGATGTAACACTTCTTTCTGCAATTTTTTAATTTGTGCACATACTGCACACAGGATGAGCTTTACGGTGGCTAGAGACGGCAATCCCGTCTATTCCTCTCAGAAATCGTATTTCTTTGGAAGACTTGGGATATTAATACTTTTTAAATAAATTGTGCCTGTTGTATCTGCCTGTTATATCCTGTGTTTTAGATTGACAGATGGTTAGATTTAGGGGCAGGGGTTGGGTTACGTGGTCATAAATGTGTAAAAAGTGTCATTTAAAAAATATATATATATTTTGACTGTTTACATTGAAAAAAAAAACACACCCCAACATATGTGCAATAATGGCAAAATTATTATGTAATTTAATCATGATGATAAAATTCCTATTGCCTTTCATGTCAGCATTCTTTTAATTTTTATGCCTTTATTGGATAGCACAGTAGACAGGAAACAGGAAAGCTTTGGGTGGAGAGAGGGGGCGGGATCAGCAAAAGACCTCTAGATCGAACTCGGGTCGCCACAAGCACAGTTGCGCTATATGTCAGCACACTAACCACAAAGCTGTCAGTGCCGATAAAGAGTGTGTTTCTAAAAAACGTTGCATATCTGTGCTTAAGCAAAATGTTTACGTTTTAAAAGTTTATTTATTTGTTTATTTATTTTTCTGACCAATGTCAGCATCTAGAGAGTTAATATTAATCGACTTGTTTGATCTATCACAGGTATGAATGAACCACTGCTTGTTAGCTGATCAAAAAGAATGTAATATGAACTTAATGCTCATTCTGAATATTGTAGATTTTTTTAAAAAAAATTAAACAGTGTGGTCAGTGTGAGTCCTCACTGCGTGACATTACAAACCTACAGTTTATAATTAAGCCAGTGCTTAGCACTATTAATTTCTTAGGAATTTTTAATAAAGTGCTACTTACGGCTTCTGTTGCAAGTATGCATCCAGTGTCAGACTGTGCTGGAAATAAACCAAAGACTGAGTTCAGAGGAACACCACTATTGTGCAATGATTTGTCACCTGGGAAGATCTCCTTGTGTGGTTTTCCACAAAGTAAGGTGGTTTGATTCTTTTTGCATGTTGGTCTGTTGATGAGATCTTTGCATGGGTGTGTATGTAATCAAGATGTCAACAATATCAGACTTAGTAGTGTGGCTCTGATTTCAGGAAAATGTCTAATTTTGTGGATGTGATACTGTTTGCTCATGACACAAAATGTCATGTGCCACTAATCGATAGTGAGTGTGTGCGTGCATGCACATAAACTCTCTCTGTGGTTGCAGCTGGCGTATACATGAGCTCTGCTGGGAAAGGGTTGGGAAACAGCTTGTGAGTCACAATGAATCCAGGAACAGGCCTCTCGTCAACTTAACTACCAAACCTGAACACACACACATTCATTTACAACACACCCCGAGTTCATCCTGAGGTTCCTCTGGCATATCTTCCCTCATCACTTTTGTCTGATTTGAATAACCTGAAAAAGGCAGATGCATTTATTGTAAAAACAGATGATTATGTGAGAGATTTTAGGGTTTAGAGAAAGAGAGAGAAGTCAGTGAGCTGAAGTCACGATGGAACAGCAGAAAAAGAGAGCAGTTTGAAAAATAAGCACAAGAATTTGCACAAGCAGTTTCTCAAGAACAAAGTGAGTTATGTTTGGCTTTAATCCATGACCCACATTCCATTTGATTTTATTCATCATCTCATTTTCTTAAATACAAGAAACACGGTCTGATCAGATATGTGCAGGCCTAAAAAGAACAGAGAAATGATTTTGGCTTTGTGTTTGTCTTTCCAAAACATAAGCACAAAGTTGTGCACTAAGTGGTTGTAAGTGGTTTTGCCCCTAGAAATGGTTTGAGATACTTCAAAGAAGTTTTGTTATTTTTATTCCCCCGGGCTTATGTGTGTGGGTTTTACAATCCATTGCGATTGTTACTTGAAGCCATGGCATACTGTACAACATCAGCTGTGTTTTATGTCAGGCTGTACGATACAAACTGTAGCCATTACTTTGGTCACAGTTGTCCCATTGACAGCTTGTAGGAGCATTTCATCAGCTGATGGTAACACTTCTAGAGATCAGAGTTTGCCTTATAACAAGATAATTTTTTCACAAGCTTTAAAATCTATTTCAGGTGGCCAAAATTGTATAATGAGACTATAACTGTACAGGTTTGTTCAGAAGTAACAAATCAAACACTGGACTGCAGCATGAATGTAGTCATTTTGATAGTAAATAGTGATTGACTGTCTGGAATCTTCTGTGTCTGTAGCTTCATCATCTTTTTCCTTTTATCCTTTCTTTTCCACATGCTCCCTGCATACCGGCACGTTTTGCACTAACTCTGTTATTTTGGTTCGGGTGAATTGATGAAGCATGCTACGTCATTGACCCAGTCTGAAGTACTGACCCATTATAGCAGGGTTCCTCAAATCCGACCCCGGGTTTAGCTCAAACCATGATCAAACTCACCTACCTGTAAATATCTAGTAACTCTAAATTTATTAGCTTGCTCGGGTGTCTTAAATCTCCAGGGCAGAGCCCCTTCAGGCCCGGATTTTTAGGAATTCTGCAATTATGGCATAAATGACATTGACATTTTATCTCTGTCTTCAGCCTGGCTGCATTCAGCTCATGAGTCTGTGTCAGAGAGGATGGCAGAGCACGAAGTGGAAACGGTGTCTGTTGCCAGCAGTGAGAGTTTTGCAGACCAGGGCTATGCAGCATCAGAGGGCATGGCCGAAGAGTCCGTCCCAGTCTCTCCTTCTGAAAGGATGCAGTCTGTGTCACCCATGTCTGCTAACCAGTCCAAAGACTCCAGTGACAGCGATGAGGGTTGTGCGACCTGGGGCTCCAGACAAAGGTATGCACATGTACACATGTTTACTGTAGCTATAAACTATCACAGCAATCAAAAGCCTCTATCACAGGCCTCTTCACACTAACCTAATTGTTTGACACAAAAATTGGTGTGATTTTGCAGTAGGTGGCACTTAGTCTGTTCTAGTATATCGCGTATACCACAAGTTCTGTGGAATCTGACCTTCCTCAATGTCTTAAGGGAATCTGGAAATCTGTTAAAACACTTCCTCCCACAACTGAGGGGCTGAGGGCCTGCATGGACAATACTACGGTGTTCTCTTACATCAAATACCAGGGTGGGCTATGTTTGTGCCCTGTTTTCAGGCAGGCGCAGCAGATCCTGCTTTGGGCAAAAATTAAACTGGTCTCCCCGAGGGCACATTCTGGGGCATAAAAAAAACTTGGGAGCAGACATCCTTTTAAGGCAGGTGCTGAGGGAATGACGACCCCACCCACGGATTGTGGAGTTAGTCCATATGGCAGAGGTCATGAAGTGAAGAGTGAGGAGATAGCAGAAGTGAATTTACTTGCCTTTGAGGAGTAAACCTACTGTCTCCTCTGGCTCCATTGGAGCTGGACGCCATGGTACAAACATGAAAGAGGCTTCGTCTGTATGCCTTTCCTCCGATAGCTCTGCTCCCGGGAATTCTAGCGAGGGTTTGCCAGGACCGAGCCTACCTATTATTAGTGGCTCCATTCTGGCCAGGCCGAGTCTGCTTCTCGGATCTAGTGTCTCTTCCCGGATGGCACTCCTTGGGAGATTCCTGTCCAGAGAGAGTTTCCGTGACAATTGCAGGGGTCAATCTGGAGAGTGCCAGAGACCTGGAAACCCTGATGGGAACCAGTATATAGATTCAGGAATCTCAACTGAGGTTGTTGAGATGATTCAGAGTTCCAGAGCTTCCTCCACAAGGAAACCATATGCCTTAGTTTAGTTTTAGATTAGTTAACTTCCAGAATAAAAATTTCCAAATCATTTACTCACCCCTATGTCATCCAAGATGTTCATGTCTGTTCATGTCTGTTTTTCTTCAGACGCAAAGGATTTTTCTTCATAGAGTGGAATTCAGTGGTGCCCAATGGGTCGAAGGTCCAAACTGTAGTTTCCGTGCAGCTTCAAAGAGCTCTACATGATCTCAGCTGAGGAGTAAGGGTCTCATCTAGCGAAACGTTACGTTTCTATACTTTTTAACCACAAATGCTCATCTTGCACTAGCTCGCATTACTAAACTAGCATTATGTAATCACGTACATGTGACGTAGGCGGAGGTACCGACCCGTGGTTACAAAGCGAATGTGCAAAGAAAGTTGTGTTTTACAAAAACCATTTTTGCCCTATCCTACCTTTTTGAACCAAAGTACATAGACGAAGAACTAACTGCACATGATTTTCCAACATGATTACGCAATGCTTGAAGACGTGCATGCACATCGCAGAGCTAGTGCAAGACAAGCATTTGTGTTTAAAAAGTATATAATTTTTTTTTTTAGAAAATGACAGATTATTTCTCTAGACAAGACACTTATTCTTTGGGTGGGATTGTGTAGAGTCCTTTAAAGCTGCAGTTTGGACCTTCAACCTGTTGGCCACCACTGAAGTCCATTATATGGAGAAAAATCCTGGAATGTTTACCCCAAAAACCTTAATTTGTTCTGGAAGTGAACTAATTTTTTAAAATGGAAGATCTTAAAGTGTGAACAGTACAGTGCTGCAGTTCCTCCAAGAGTCCCTCTCAGCAGGGTTATCCCTGCTATGCTTAAGGTAAACGTGTCCACCATTTCTGCTAACCATGTACCTATTGATGGAGTGTCTGTGGGGGGGGCACACTTTTGCAAGGTGCTAAATGGCTGAGGCTCATATTAGGACCTTTCTGTTTTCTTGGAAGGTTTATCAGAGGTTCCACCTGAGCCATTAGAGTCAGCCTCAGTGAAGTTACTGACTACTGAAGTGGCTCTTCTATTAGCTTTTAATTATCTTAAAAGAGTAGGAGAACTGTCAGTAGCGTTCTCCAGGAATGGTGTCTTAGGTCATCCTGCAATCACTCTTAACTCTTTCCTCCACATCATGAATCTCTGGAGCAAGAAAGGCTTCACCTTTTATACCCAGTCTGGGCCCTTAGGATCTACATCCTCTGTTGAACTAGACGTTCCCATAGTGCCAATGGCATGACACAGCGTTGAGTAATAGAAAGAAACAGGACATTTTTTAACCATACAGTTTCAGAAATTTTACATTTGAACAACAACAGTCATTTTATATTTACTACAATTGATCTACCCCACATAGTTTGACTCCATAAGATCAATCTGTTTATTGGGCTTTTATTTCTCCATTGGACACAAATCAAAAACTCTTCCAGGCAGAGTGGAGACAAAGCTGAGGATTTATCTCTCTCATTCTCTCTGTTTACCACCATCAATTCATTCCCACAGTTTAGCCAGTCTCACGTTTATCCATTTCCAGCCAGCCAGAGTACCTCCAGGGCTGACTGAGGAGTCTGGCTTTTTAAAACTTTGCTTTATGGAGCTGAAAGTGCTGACTGCTATCCAGATGTATGTGTGCGGAGTCTCTGCCAAAGCCTGAAGCCTCACCTCCAGCTCCTCACTCCGGCTCTGTCTCCACTATAGGACTGTATACTGTCTTTTCATGCTTTTTCCTTTTTCCAGGAAAGGGCTATTAGTTTTTCCACTCACTCATCTTTAAAAGCAGCCTTTTCCAAAAGTGTTAAAATACACATATTTCTAGGCTTGTGTTCTCATCGCATCAACTCACCCAGTGCCTGGTGTATGTATTTAATAAATGGGAGTGTTTTTTGCCAAGTGTAAAGAGAGCTCAGAAGACAAGTCCAAAAAAAAAAGAAATGACAGGTGGAATTCTTATTGTTGATAAATACAACTCTAAACCTCAATGAGCACAGGACAAAGAGCACAAAGGAGTTTTTATTTTACTTGCTTGTTACAGCAACACAACTGAGATGGTCTATTGGTTTTTCAGCAGTGGAAATATTCAGCGAGGACATCAGTCAATCAAGAGACAAAATGGATATGAAGAAGATTACCAAGAGATTACTGCTGAGATACAGCTTACCCTGGCCAATCTAGATGCAAATCTGGAAGGTAATTTACTCATAGAAGTTATTGATGGATAATGGCACCTATGACATTATGCTAATACACATGACATATGTATATTAATAGTTTGATGGGTTTTATCAAAGTTTCATGACTCTTTAAAAATCTTTTTGTTATTCATCCTGTAAATTTCCAGGAAGTAATTTCAGTAAACATGCTTCCTGGCAGCTTAGCTATCATACCATGAATAATGTTTGAAGCCCTATGACTAATTTACTCCATAATTGTGTTTTCTGCTTATTAGACATTAATCGTTTAGAAAGAAAATCTGTGTTGCTGGATGATGAAATACCTGTGTCCATTGTTGACATGGACATTCCAGTGACAACTATTGATGAAGTTCTTGATGATGACCGGTGCAGCTCGAGTGAGTGCGAGGCACCATTGTCACGCAGCTCTCAAAACATCACCAGCCAATTGTGTGCACCATGTGAAGCTATCCAAAACAAAAACAACAATGCCTGCCTGACAGAGGAGAAACATAGAAGTCCATACCCAGACATAGAGAAGCAGTCACAAGAGACTACACTCACAGTTATTGAGAGAAAGATGAGTCCATCTCCAACCAATGAGATGCCATCACAAGACACTAAGCCTGTGAAACAGAAACAGGGCAATATGGAACAGAAGGCTGTCTTCAACTCTAAGAGTAAAGAGACTAGTAAAGAGAAGAGTAAAGCTATAACTGAAGAACTAAAGAGTCAGAAAGACACAGAAGTATCACAAAAGTCTCAAAGTTTTGTGCGTCCTGCTGTTCAAAGCATTCAAAAGGTTCCTGATGAGAGACTGAAAACTGCACCTGTGGTTCAGAGGGTCAGTACAGAGACTGCTTGTGAAGAAAGGACACCTATTACCAAAGTCCCGACAAATCAGGGTAAGATCACCTTGAGTTCCGTCTCTCGCTTTGGAATGAAAACCTTCACAGTCGTCCCTCCCAAACCAGCTGTGTCTCAGACCAAGCCTGCAGGCTCTGTAGTCATAGGTGCCATTAAGATTGATGAGCAGGGCAACATGGTTCCACAGAGACAGATTTCCAGCGGCCCAAAGAAAAATGTCAATCCCAGTGTTGACACTATTACAGAAACATCCCCATTGGATAAAGCCAAAGCATTCTGGAGCACTGCAGAGAAGCAAGACCAATCAACTACGATCAACCGAGGACCCGTAGTAAACAATAAGGATACTGATGTGTTCAAACCCTCGAATGTGTCTGGAGTCTCTAAACTTTCAGTGAAATCACCTCCTGAGGAAGCACACAAAGAGGTCATTATATTGGAAAGGAAGCCCATATCTATAGTGGCAGTTCCAGAGCCTGCAGAAAATCCCTCTTTCACAGCTGAAAAGCGAGATCTCTCTTTTCTTAAACCTTCCAAAAGAACCTCCAGCCAATATGTAGCTTCTGCCATTGCTAAAAACAATAGCCTTCCCAACACTAAAATAGATATCAAGCAAGCGCCATCAGAGTCCGTTGTTGGTGTTCAAAAACCTGTCAATCCACAATTTAATAGTGAAGTTAAACTTACAAACATCCACAAACCTGCTGCTGCTTTCAAACATCCTGAAAATTCAGTGCCTTCTTCTGCACACCCTAAACACCTGCAAAGTTACCTCAGTCGTGTTGCAGAAAAGCCGACAAGTTCTGAGAGGATAAGCAGTGTTGAAAAAGGCACTCTGCATGGGGAAGACAAAACCAAATCTCTGGACTCACATCCCTTGAATAACAAAATCCAGCCTTCTACACATGTGTCTGCTCACATTAAACCCACGGAATCATCTTCTGAAGAAGCCACATCAATCAATAAGTTTCCAGACACCTCCTCTGCCAGACAGACGCCAACAGACACCACATTTCCACCACTTACAAAGAAGCCAGAGTTAAACAAATCTGAGAATCCATCTGAACCAAACCAGGGTAACTTGTTTGGACCAGTTAAGAAGTTCAAGCCTGTTCATTTTAAGCCTGTACAGAAGGATACTTCTATCCATAGCTCGCTGATGGAGGCCATACAGTCTGGAGAAGGCATTGAACGGCTCAGAAAGGTAAATGGTCAATCACAACATGAATATATCTGCTTTTTGGAACATCTTAAGCTGAAATGTTTTTACCACTTTCTTAAGGATAATATGATTGAATAAGATTTTAAAAATTTTCTGGAATAAAAATGAGGATTTGAATGTATTAAATCTGTCTAATGTCTCGCTTTTCACACCGTTCAGGTGTCTGGCTCGTCTACCAGCAGCACAGTTAAGAAGCCATCTTACAATGATGCGGATAACGAGCGTTCAGCACTTCTTTCAGCAATAAGAGCTTCAAGCAACTCTGCCAGACTGAAAAAGGTAAGCTAAATATTAGTGTGACTTAAAGGGCGGGACACACCAAGCCAACTTCAAAGAACTAGCGGCGACGAAAGCCGACGGTGCTGTCGCCTCGCGTCGGCAGCGTCTGGACAAAAAGCTGTGCTTGAACACACCGCACAGACTACAGACACAAACTAACATGTGCTTTCTGCGTCTGTGTGAAAAAATTTCGCTGTCTATATCAGCAGCTTTTAATAGTATATTTTCATTATTTGAAAGGAGAAACCGAAACAAAGATGTATGAGTTAAACGCAGATACATGAAAAGCAGCGCTTTTTGCATACCTTTTCAGTTATGTTTATAACTTTCTTTAAGCGTCTCATGTTGTTTTGATAATATTCACATATTGGAGTGCTTGGGTAAAATCACGTAACATTAGAACAGTCTTCTGTTTGTGCTGCCTACATTTACTTGCTCGTTATCATCACTTTCACTTTAATTCTCCGGCACTTCGCTGTTTAAACATGATGAATTCAGTAACAGTAATTCAGTAACATGTCGAACATGCCTGATTCAACATGTTGAATCGAAAACTTCTATCGAAACTTCTTCTATTCAACATGTTGAATCGGGCAAACTCCTGCCGGCGTGAGCCTGACAGACACTGTCCGGCGGCCCAACGATAGCTGATGTCCAACTGTTGGCTTGGTGTGGTAGGGTTAAAAAGGGGCAGAACATTTCTGGAAGTTTTTCAAAAGTTTCCTAAGTTTCCAAAAACTCCGGAAAGTTTTAAGAAATTTACCACATATTTTCTGCCCCTTTTCAACCCTAAGGTCAGGGCTTTATGCTTACTTTTATTTTTATAAACAAAACACTGCTGTGTTTGAATGGAGATGTTCAGCTGCTCAATTGTAAGTTGTTTCAGACCATTTTTGATGACAAAATAGAGCAAAATCAGGCAATAGTGTGATAGTCAGATAATGTAAGTCACTTAATATTAACTTCTTGTTTATTTAACTGTTGTATTTAATCAGTATCTCATTTACAAACTCCCTTAAAAATCATTAAAAGCTGTCACTCATCTTAGTTCATCACAATCTCACAAAGTTCCATTATCATCAGTGAAGCTCTCTACACTGCACAGTGAATCTCTTATTTACACTCTCTCTACACTTTGTTTATGAAAGGATTTGTGAGATATGTCTGTGATACATTACTCAACGTTGCAAAAACACGTAGAAACCTTTGAAGCTCCTCACAGCGCAAACACATATGCTGATCAGGTCAGTCGCACATAGTGCTCCTAAATATTTTTTCATAGTCACACGCAGTAGTTTTCGGTCACACTGTAGAGCCCTGTGGTAAGGTGTGGTCACATTAGTGAAATTTTGTGGTTTAAAAATGTCAAAAGTAGGTTTTATAAGTAGGAATTTGCATCATCTTGAAACCAATGAGAAATCCTTGTACATTTTTGAAATTCTGGATTATGCAAACAACTGATTTTTCATCTGTTAAATTTTTCACAGCAACAGTGAATGTGCGCATATTCTTGCGCAGCTAAGAATGTGACATTTACTTTTGCACTTACCTTTGTAATGTAATTCTGCAGACAAAAAGGATGGACTGGATGTTAAGTGCAAGCAGTTTTTTTTATTTTTTTTTTTTATATGCAGCACTCTATATTCTTGAACTGTGCCATTATAAAGAAGTGACTGAGTAGGCATTGCTTGAATGCCTCATTCATGTTAAGTGTAGCAAAGCACTGGCCACACTCGTCACTGCCAAATCAACAAACTTCTATTGGTCAGTGCTGCAAATTCATTGATGTGAACTCATTGCTTGGGAAAAACTGTGTAAAAAAAAAATGTTGTTTGTTCATTTTTCCAAAAAACTAAATTGATTCACTTGCAGCCTGGTTTGATTAAGTTATAAATGCCACATGATTGTTGTTCTTCTAGACCAAATCAGGAGCAGCTAAGGAGTTGGAGCAGCTCAGGAAGCTTGAGGAGGAAAGAAACGTCCAGGGAGCTGATATCTCACCTCCTCCCACCTCTTCTCCTGTTTTTGTGCCACCCCCACCTCCAGCCTTTAATCCTCCCCCACCTCCACCTGCAGCGCCAGTCAAGACCCCTATAGTGCTGCCTGCTGGAGGAAACCCAGAGGCGGCCCGAGAGGCTCTTCTGGAGGCCATTCGCTCAGGATCTGGGGCTCAACGACTGAGGAAGGTAAAAGGCTCATTAAAGAAAACTTATAGGGGAAGTGTCTAAAAACTTTTTAGATAAATGTACTACTTTTGGCATTTTAACAAAAGTAGATCTTCCGTACATTTTGCAGCTTATAGGAGAAGTCCACTTCCAGAACAAAGATTTACAGATAATGTACTCAGCCCCTTGTCATCCAAGATATTCATGTCTTTGTTTCTTCAGTCGTAAAGAAATTATGTTTTTTGAGGAAAGCATTTCAGGATTTTTCTCCATATAGTGGACTTCTATGGTGCCCCGAGTTTGAACTTCCAAAATGCAGTTTAAATGCGGCTTCAAACGATCCCAAATGCAGTTATAAATGATCCTAGCCGAGGAAGAAGGGTCTTATCTAGCGAAACGATTGGTTATTTTCATAAAAATAATACAATTTATATACTTTTTAATCTCAACGCTTGTCTTGTCTTACTCTCCCTGAACTGTTTTTTTTTTCTGGTTCATGACAGTTAGGGTATGTCGAAAAACTCCCATCTCATGTTCTCCCTCAACTTCAAAATCGTCCTATATCACTGTTTTACCTTTTTTTTTAAGGGTGTTTGATCTTCTTTGCATGTTCACTTTACATAGACTGGGTCGGTGCTTCTACAGCGATGTAGGATGATTTTGAAATGATTTTTGAAGTTGAGGGAGAAAATACAATTTTTTGTATTTATAAAAAATTATTTTTTGTATATATATAAAATACAATACAGTTTTTTGACATACCCTAACTGTCTTGAGCCAGAATACACAGAGTTCAGGCAGAGCAAGACAAGAGATTAAAAAGTATATAAATTGTATTATTTTTATGAAAATAACAGATCGTTTAGCCAGATAAGACCCTTGTTTCTCGGCTGGGATTGTTTACAACCGCATTTGGGATCGTTTGAAGCCGCATTTAAACTGTATTTTGGAAGTTCAAACTCGGGCCACCATAGCAGTCCATTATATGCAGAAAAATCCTGAAATGTTTTCCTCACAAAACATAATTTCTTTACGACTGAAGAAAGAAAGACATGAACATCTTGGATGACAAGGGGGTGAGTTCATTATGTGTAAATTGTTCTGGAAGTGGACTTCTCCCTTAATGATTTTTTACATTTATTTCTGTGGTGTTTCTATTAGAGGTCGACCGATATTGGATTTTACTGATACCGATAACTAGGTTGGACCACACTGACCGATACCAATTAATCGACTGATAGTTTTTAAAATGGATACTGAAAGGAAAATAAATAGTGCTCTACTATAAAAAAAAAGTAGCCTACTGAACCATACTTTGTAAATGAATAAAAATTTTAATATTAATTATATATTGATCATTACAGTTAGTTCATTGTTCATTAATGTTAACAAAAGCCAATTTTTAAAATTTTTTAAATATATCAGTAAATGCTGAAATTAACACACTCTAACAAGGAACAATACTTCTGTTCTACAATCTTAATGTTACAAATGGACTCATATTGTAAAGTGTTACCATTACATCAACAATAAAGCTAAAGATGGCCATCTTTTAATATCTACAGAAAGGCCACAGTATTGAAATTGCATACATATGGATATTGTGTACATTCACAATTTAACTGCTTCTATTCTAGAACATTTGTGGTTATCTAATCAAAATATAAAAATATGTTAGTCACACAATGGACAAAAGTGCAGCGCCGCGTCTAAAAAAAAAAACTCCGGTATCACACACACTGGATGCGTCGCGTTCAATTCAAGCGGCAGTCTACAACACTTTGTTTGATCACCAAAGGGGCAAAAGTATACTGCTTTCCTTTCTCTACTAATGCAGCATCTAGTCAACAAATACATCTCAGCCGCTCCAGCAACGGACCCAACCCAGAAAAAAAACAGCATGGATTTTTGCAGATAACCGGTAGTTCCGCCAATCAACTATCGGTGCCGATTAATCTGCAAAACCGATACATCGGTCGACGTCTAGTTTCTATGACAGTTGGTAACAAGAAAGACAGTAACATCAGTGATACCATCATACAGATTAAACTGCATTTAAAACATTTGTCTTGAACAAAAGACAAAAATATATTAACTTAAGACTTTGAATTACACAGGTCCCTGTCACACAGATGAGACGGAAAGTGAATGGAAGACTTGGCACCATCCAGGCAACATCACCACTTCCTTATGGGCGCTAGAAACCTTCACTGGATCATCGTTTGGGGTTCACCCATCGCCAAATCTGGTGTTGAAGCATTTATGCTAATGCTGTTGCAGATATGCTAACACAATATTCACAGCCTTCTTTATTTATAGTAATATGCTGCTTCACATCCGTGCCAATACTAATTTGCCTAGTTTCAGGCAGTTTTATGTCCTGCTACTGACATTCTAATGATGAGATTGAAGTTCTTTGTTAATGCTGCTTTGAGTTTGATTTTTTTTTTCATCCATCTGCCTGAATTCTGTATATCTATCAGTATTATACCTGAATATATTATGCAGGTATTTACTGTTGCATCACAGTATAGGGTGGTAGGCTGCAATTGTATCCACCTGCCAATCACAACAGTCTGTGGCTTTTTAATTTTTCTTTTTTAAAGGAACACAAACAGAAAACACTAAGAGATTTTTAATTGTTATTATAAAGGTGTTTCTTTCAATGTTTTGTTATTTTGATAATTAGATCACAGTCAAATTTCATTTAAAAAGTGAACTAGAAAATTTAGAAAATGTTGACAATTGACACTTTTATTTTTGAAGCATTGTACAGTAGATACACATGCCGTATATTTGACCAATACACTAATGCACTTTCTCTAAAACAGATTATTTTGAAAACTCTTATAGATTATTTTGAAAGCCTTATAGATACTGTATGATTGGACATAATGTAATCAATTCTTTCTCACCAGTCTTCTTAACAACTGAGATCTAGAGCTGTCATGGTGATTCAGTTTAATTTATTCCATTGCGAAAATCATACACTACTATAATTAGAGTAAATTGTTTAATATATTTACACAAGTTGTAAATGTATTTATGTTGTTGTAATTTAGCATTCTAGACTATATGACAGGCCTGTACAGTGGTAATCTTATTGAATAAATGACTTGGGTATAAGTCAACAAGTGGAAATTTTGTAAAAATATACCTGACACTAATATAGTAAGTTTCAAATCTGACACTAAAGCATTTAGTGCAATGAAAATATTTTTTAATTATGCTTTTGTAATGTAATGTATTTTTATTTTTTATTTTTTTGATTGCAGCACAAACTGAATCAAACTTGTAAATCAATAAAAATATTTTACAGTCTTTCCGTTTACATTTCTTGAGTTATTTTGAGAAATGACAAACTGTAGGCCTACACTTAAAAAGAAATAGCTACAGGACTTTTTACAATTTCATAAAATGAATAATAATGTTGTTTGTAAACTGTGCTCTTCATGTTATTGTTCTAGTCTAGATACCATTGGCATTGCTTGTATTTTTGCAATAATTGTCATAGTGCTGAACTTTTAAGCCTAATAAAATAAAACATAACCACCAAACTATAGACACAAGTGCAGAGGACTCAAAATATCACAATCTAAATGAAAAATTAATTGTAAGTCTGAAAAAAAAAAAACACATTGCTACACTATGACCAGTTTTCTTGTTTTACATGTTTACACTTTAAACAGTGTGGTACCCAATCATAATACTTTGTTTTTCTGTATGTTATGTTAGGTTTTAATTTTAAGGAGCTTTCCAGCATATAGGAAAGCATTTTCGAGCACTAATGCATGAGTCTGAAGGTTCATCTCCTGTCAGGAAATACTGGCTTGTCATGCAAGTTTATATACTTTTATATATCTTGCACTACGTCTTCGTTTATCGCTCATCTTGTTCATCTTGTTCTCCAGCTGTCTCTGACAACGGTTCAGGCATATGTTTGGACAGTTGCCATGAAACCGTTGCATTCTCTATATGATGAACGAAAAGGCTTTCCAGGGCAGCCCTTACTGGCTTGGTAGCTTAAGATTGATTATACAGCCGATAATGGTGAGCAACTTTCCCTTGAGCTTGACTGAAATGATAAGATTCACAAAACGGTTGGATGAGGATTGAAATGGTTCCCACTATTAAGAAAATGTCCTCTCACTCTAAAAAACAATAGATAATATATATCTTGTTTATGGAACAATATCACACAAAAAAAAACAATTAAGCCTTTAGAAACTCTATTTAAAAACAGAATTAGTTTGGGGTGTTACACATACATTTAGACCATGCATGTGCTGAAGCTGAGTAAAGTCATTAGAGCTCTGACAAAAGCTATAGAGAAGAAATAGTTTTATTATATTAGAAAGTCTAAGGCTATGTGAAGATTTCCAAGACATTAAAAGTTCCTAAAGACATAGCGGCCAGCCTTATTCCTTAGTTTAAAGTGTGTTGTACCAGAAAACCTTTGAGGGTGTTGAACAAAAAAAGCACAATATTATAAAATGTTTGATTAGAGCAACTGAGAAAAACCTGCAATGTAGAGCCAAAGTTTTGCAAGATGACCCGACAAAAGGAGGAACAACATTTCAATGCAGAGTATAAGATGAACACAAGAAAGTATGGCCTTCATGTTAAGGCATCTTGCTGAATACCACTCTTGACCAAGAAGAACAAAAAGGCCAACTTGAACATACTAAAATTAGTTTGGATAAACCTGTGGAGTTCTGGAAGAATGTTTATGGAACAATGTGACCAAACTAGAAGTTTTTGGGCCTATGGATAAGCGGCATGTCTGGTGCAAAAAAAAGATAAAGCAGAAGAACACCATCTCCATGGTCAAACATGGAGGTGGGATAGTCCTGTTACGGGGTTGTTTTACAGTAGCAGGAAGTGGAAAACATGACCGTATGAAGGATATCATGGATTCTTTGAAGTATCAGGCAATTTTGGCAAGAATTGTGATACCTTTGGTGCAAAGGTTGAAGCTAATGATCAATGGACTTTCCTGCAGAACAATCATCCCAAAGTATACAACCAAATCTACTTATGCTTGGTTCAGGGATCAGTCATACAATGTTCCTGAGTGGCCTGTTCAGTCTACAGATTTAATTCTCATTGAACATATTTGGTTGAATTTGACGAAAGCAGTGGCAATGTAAAAACCAAGGATTACCAGTGATCTAAAGGTTATTCTGTTGAGGAATGAGCCAAGATTGCAGTAGAGAGGTGACAGAAGCTTCTAAGCACTTCCAAGCAGCGTTTATTGGTGGTTTTAAAGAATAAAAGATTCTGAACCAAATTTTACTTTTGGGGGTTGAATAATTTTGAACAAATTTGAATATTTAGAGAACATTTTTTTTCATTATTCATCAACTTACATTCTCAGAATTACTCAGATGTGTATTAATAAACTTTCTGTAATGTACTGATGCCTTTGTTGAATTGGTTTCACAAAATTGTGTTCTCTGTAGCAAAATGTCTTGCAGCTCAAGGGGGCTGAATAAGTTTGATTGCAACTGTATACAGGGGTCAACATTTGAAGTGGATCTATATATATACATATATATATATATATATATATATATATATATATATATATTTAAATGTATGTGTGTACAATAAATAATAATTTGTACAATAAATTTATCAACTCTATTTTTTTTTTTTTTTTTTTTTTTTTTTTTTTTTTTTTTGTGCAATCCAGTGACAGACAATTCAAAGGTTGCTTTGAAAGTTACAGTATGTCTTATGTAACAACAGTATGTAATGGTTATACTGGTTTCTTTAGCATTCTTGCTATAAAGGCCTGTAAGTGAACTCTTCAGCTAAAATCAGACATATTTAAGTCTGACAAGGTAGCCAGATGTTTTACAGAAAGTTGTAGTTAATTAGCTTTGGTCTGCTTGGGCTTAGGTCTACCTGACTTGTGGCTGAAGGAACCCAAAACAGTGAGGTTTTGCTACATTTGGATCAGTCTCTCACGATCTTGTCAGGGCTTCAACTTAATGCACACACAGACCCCTATCAAAATACACAAACTAAAGGTTATGAGGTTATACCAAAGGTAGAGACGCCTTTACTGGCAATGATCAGATCATTCATCAGATGTATAACCACATTAGTGAACTCTTTCATGATTCACAAAAACATCCTACTAAGTCTGTTTCTTGTAACTGGAATTAATTATGGTTTTATGAAATCCAGCAAGCTATTAATAGACATTTAATTACAGTCAGCTCATGACAGATAGACTCTCCAGTGTTATCATTTGCAGTTTTACTCAATCCACATCATAAAAAGTGTTAACCATTATGCAAGCGTATTTTCTGACTTGTATGTCTGACAAACTGCAATTTAGACTCACTAATTTGTTAGTTCCTAAGTGCATATTTAATACTGTATTTATGTTGGGTGAATGCAAAAGTCCCTTTTTAAAAATATTTATTGTATCCAAGAGTGGCCTGTTGACATACTCTTACCATGCCTCATTGGGCATCATAAACCATCCTCTCTTTCCTATATTAATGTGTTATTACATATTTTGGCAGAGCCCATGTGCTCTGAGGGTTGTGGGCTGGAGGCTAGAGCACTGTCTGTCTCTGGGCAGGCTCCTCCCTCATCCTGATGGGGTAATCCCCACTATGGCGGATGGCAGTAAATTCTTCCCCTCCCACAGTCCCTCTGTTGGTCAGAATTCCGGCTCGTTTGTGGCCAGTCTGATATGTTACGAAACTGCAAAATGACTGTTTGCTTCCAAACCGGGGAAGCCATTAGTATAGGAAAACAAACTCTAGAGAAATGAGATCAAAGGTCACGATGATATATTTTATATATGAGAGAGGCATTGATTTTGTACAATCATTTGTGGAAGTGGATCAGCAGGTATTCTAATCTGGCCTTCTCATGTACAGATTTGACCTATGGGACTCACGTAGGACTGAGTTTATTTGAAATTAGTAACTATTTGGTTTAGTAACTAAACTAAAGTAGGTCGGCATATTCGAGTTACAATCAAATAGGGCACAGATCAATTACACTATATCTGCTAAACAGGTAAGCAGTTAAGCAGCAAAAAGTTAACCTCAAGAACATCTTGGAAGTAAACAACGTGGAAGGATGAGATGTGTAGTTCCAAAAGAGGGTTTTCACAGCAATTCCATTTTTACTTTTAAATAATAATAATAAAAAAAAATAATTTTGTTTAATGTGAAGAACAGTCTGAAGAACATTTTTCCTCTACATAGCATCTTTAATTACAAGTATGTTGAAGGTTCTTAATGGAACTCTTGATGCCACCAAAAAGCTTTCTTTTTGAAGAATGGATGCTAGAATTATAGAACCAAGTAGTCTCATATACAAAGGCTTGACACATCAGATGGAAATCACAGATGTTTGAATGTGTTTACAGAATATTTCTGACAGAAAACTTGAAATATATTTGGTTGAATAAACATATAACACTTTGTGAAATTAAAATTGTGGCTTTTTGCTTACATTTCAATCCTTTTTTGTTTTTCCAGGAAATTATGATGTTTGTTGCAGTTCCATGCATATGCATGTTATGCCTCATAATATAGTATCAAGTACCAAATTGTGGTATGAATGCCCCAAGCATGCCCCAATACCAGTCATACAGGTCAATTTTTTGAAATTGAGATTTATACATCATCTGAATAAATTAGCTTTCCATTAATGTATGGTGTGTTAGGATAGGACAATATTTGGCTGATATACAACCATTTGAAAATCTGGAATCTGAGGGTGCAAAAAAATCAAAATATTGAGAAAATCACCTATAAAGTTGTCCAAATGAAGTTCTTAGGAATGCATATTGCTAATCAAAAATGAAGTTTTGATATATTTACAGTTGAAAATTTACAAAATATCTTCATGGAACATGATCTTAATATCCTAATGATTTTTGGCATAGAAGAAAAATCAATAATTTTGACCCATACTATTTATGGCTATTTCTACAAATATACCCGTGCTACTTAAGACTTAAGTTTTGTGGTCCAAGGTCAAATTTAATTACAAAATACATGCACTTGTCAACTCATTTTATGGGATCTTTAAAAAATAAAGGTTCTAATTAGAACCAAACAGCGTCTTATAGCATGATACCAGTGTAGTAGAATATTTAGTATAACATTTTCCCACAAGACCTTCTTCATTCCCATGCAGCTCCACAAAAAGCAGTCAATGTCCTGGGGATTTGAAGATTTCCAAAGAATCACATTGCCATCCAAAGATCCTTGTACAACAACAAAAACAGTTCTTTTGAAAATGAGGGTTATTTTCTAACATGCTTCAAAAGACACTGCAGAACTTTCATTTAGTGTATAACTATTTCCAACAAGTGTAAAATCTTGTGACTCAGAATGCACCGGCCTCTTGTTCTACAGTGGCCTTGTCTTTTGATATATATCACAAAGTCAAAGCTATTAGCTGTTTGATTTAATGGACACTCTTATCATGCTCTTGCCATCAGCCTGTTCAAAAATATCTGCTTACCTAGGAGACACAAGAATAGAAAGAAACTGGCAAAGTCTGTGAGACAAGACTTTGTGCTTCAATGGGCAAACTAAAATGGGGTGTAATTTTCTTTGATTACTCACGCACTTGCACTTCTGTGTTATTTTCTTTCTCAGAAAGACTACTGACTATAGTGCTTTCACTGTATAATGAATGACACTGATAACTGCTCAGTATTAAACCAGTGAACAAATTCTATTTAACACTGAGGCGGCTCCTTTAACAAGACTGCAAGTAATGCTTGGCATTCTGCATGCCTAATAAGTGAAATCATCATACTCGCTATGTCAGTATGTCATGGACGGCTTGGTCAACAGTGTTCAAGTGGGACACATTTTTGGTGAACATTTAGATTTTTTAAAATGATTTTTATGGCATATTATGCAGGCAGAAAGCCCAGCACTACTGATGTCTCTCTGCTCACTGTCAGCAAGCAATTCACCTTTAAACTAATTTGAAAAAGCTCCAGACAATTAACCTTTTGGACTGCATATACCCTTATAGTGTTATTCCAGATTATGTACAGGATAAGAAATTTGTTCTTAAGTTTTTAATATTAGAACCCAACATCATGGTGAAAAATGACAACACTCAATCCAAAGTAAAATTTTAAAATATTAAAAGTAATTTGTAAAAAAAAAACAAAAACAAAACAAAACATGTTTGATATTTTATCCAGTATGTTAAGACATGATGGGGGCATATTAATTTACTGCATTAAGTGTATTATCATTGTGTTTATAGCGATCTATATATTTTAGCAGAAACTATTCTCACTGTGGTATTTTTTGTAAGTAACCTCACTTGTAGTTTTACAGTTGGAAAAATAGCCAACTTAAACGTGAGCGGAAGGGAAACAGCTCACTGACCTTTTGTACACGACCCAAATATCAGAAACCGTTTTCGGTATGATTCAACGTTCATAAACTTGATCCATGAGCTCGAGGGGACTATTTTTACTGCCAAGAACATAATATAACGTCAATGTTTAACGAGCAAAGGACAAACAATTCTGTGTTAAACGTGCTTGTGTGTGTGTACACACAGCCATGTTGTCAGTAATGCTTTAACCGTGTGTGCTCAGAGCCGTGTCACGCGCTCGGCTTATTCAACTCACACATTGGGTCGCGCGGGGGTCTGGCCAGAACGCGAAACTCTAGTGGCTGATGACGGGGTGGTGTTGCCCTAGAGTGGGCGGAGTCTGGTTTGAGTAGGTGGAGACTTTTGGATACTGACAGCGTCCAGCGCGCAGCACACACATACATACACACTCACACATTTACAGTGAATAAGACACGGTTGTTCTCCGCTATAGAGAGGTAAGCGATGCATTTCAATTCTCACTCCTATATTTTTTGCGAAACGAGCGTTTACCCAAAAGTTCAATCTATGAGTGTGCACAGGGAGGAAAAACGGGTGTAGGGTGCCCTAAAGAAGAACTTGTGAGTAAATAAGACCAGTGGGCGAGAGAGGGCTGAGAGGTGTGGCTTCTGTTCCAGAATCATAGGGAGTAGAGGAAACGGGAGTGTTTAACAGGAGTAAATATTATATATAAAATATACGATAAAAGCTACTCACTGGTTACTGTAAATACCTTAGTTAAGGTGGTAAAACTATATTTTCTAACACATTTTTTTATTTTCGCTTTAACAGTATTGTAAAATGTTTACAATATTTATATGCATATTTAGCCATGTGTTGTACGTACTTTATATGCTAAAAAATGTAACTAAAATTATGTTCTAAAATGTATGAAATTCCTTACCCCTCCCTGTATGAAAAATAAAACATCATTGCATTTTACAGTGACAGTAAGAGATATTTAACAAATCCAATGGTTTGGTATCTTATCATTATAATTTAACTATACTGTAATTCCAAATTCATTTGTTCACATATACAGTACAGTTAGAAAGTGCAAAATATGTAGTCACCAAAATTTCATCCTGTAATACTTTGCAATCCACAGCTGCCAGTTTCTACCATAAATGTAACAAAACTACAGAAGGGCCAGAGGGTCAGCCGGGAAATAAAGAGATAGTTCACCACAAAATGAAAATTCTGTGATCATTTACCCACCCTCATGTTGTTCAGAAACTGTATGACTTTTATTCTCCTGTGGAACATAAAAGAAAATGCTTAGAGAAATATCATAGTGATATTTTTTGTCCATACAATGCAAATCAGTAGACACCAAAATGGTTTGGTTATCACCAATCTTCAAAATATCTTCATTTGTGTTCCACAAGTTGTGCAGGTTTGGAACAACATGAGGGTGAGTAAATGTGACCCTGGACCACAAAACCAGCCATAAGGGTCAATTATTTGAAAACGAGATGTATACATCATCTGAAAGCTGAATAAATAAGCTTTCCATTGATGTGTAGGACAATAGGACAATATTTGGTCGAGATAAAACTATTTGAATATCTAGAATCTGAGGGTGCAAAAAAAAAAAAAAAAAAAAAGTTGTCCAGATAAAGCACTTAGCAATGCATATTATTAATCAAAAATTAAGTTTTGATATATTTACAGTAGGACATTTACAAAATATCTTCATGGAACATAATCTGTACTTAATATCCTAATGATTTAGGATAATGCATAAAAGAAAAATCAATCATTTTGACCCATACACTGTATTTTTGAATATTACTACAAATACACCCATGGTACTTAAGACTGGTTTTGTGGTTCATGCTCACAAATGATGACAGACAGGGCGAACTACTCTCTTAAACAGCTCTGATTATGTGACTGTTTACCTCAGCCATTTTGCACTTTCATTTATAGTTGACATCAATGTTCATGAGAAATGTTATTAAAAAAAAAACAAGGTTGTGTAGTTTGTTGGCTTAGGAATACCTCAAGGTACTGTTCTAGGTCCTATTTCATTCTCGGGAGGTTCCTCCAGTGACAGGCTGAGGCTAAAGACACGGTTTTGTCAGAGGATGATGAAGCTTTTAAGGGTGGGGCTATTGTAAGAGGAGGAGTTGTTTGGTGTGTGTACTGGAGAGAGTCAGCTGAGGGATAGATACATTGTGGACGCTTGTATTGGGATATTAGAGATCCAGAAGCAGAAGCAGTAATGGTGACGCTGTCTTATAATACTGTGTGCATTTAGCTCTCTCTGACCAGACAGACGCAGGGCTTTACACACACCAGACACCGGTGAGTTCTGGTTCATTAATGCTTTTAAATGGGTCCACAATGATTTAAACTCCCGTTTAAAGGGCATGACAAAGTAAAAAAGCTTTGAGTGGTGATTCATGCATGATGTAGTGCTGAAGAAGTGTGGAAAGGGGAGGTAGTGTATGTTTGGGGAGGGTTTGTGTTGAACTTCTCAGCTTGTTATTTATTCAGTAATACAAGAGATGTATGTAAAAACTTATGTAATGTAGAAACATAATGTTCTGAGTTGTTTTCATCCTCATTGGTATTGACATGTATTTAATTTCTGGCAAGCTTTATGAGGCAAGTTGTAAACAAAGGGTGAGCTGCTCCTTAAATGTACAACCTTAATACCCCTAAATGATATTTTGACCATTCTATCACATATACTGTATGCCTGCTTAGTATATATATATATATATATATATATATATATATAATATTATGATTACATGTCAAAGGGACAGTTCACCAAAAAAAAAAAAATGGCGTTTAAGAACAAACGTCATTGGTTCATGTGGGTCAGGCAAGTGTGTTTGAGCTTCCATTCTCTATACCTGATGATCTCTATGTATGTGTGTTGATTAATGTTATATAAGAATGAAAGCCTAAATTCAATCTGTTTATCTGAAGTGTGAAAATTGCTTAATTCATATTGACTACTTTTGATTACTTTTTGTAGTATCAACGTTGGTGTCAGTGTTTGTGTTTTAAAGATGAAGTCTTATAGGTTTAGAATGACGAGTAAATTATGGCAGGCAAACTAATAGTAAATATTGTTGATGTATGTAATACTCTGCTATCAAAATTATACTGTAACATGGATACAGTAATGTTAAGAATGACCATTTGTTCTTGGGTGGCATCCAGGAGATTCCTTTTAAAGTTTAATGGAAATTTGTATCTGTAAGGTCTCTGTATGGCTCTGAGGTTCTGGCACGCTGTTGCAGGCACTAGTTTGATGAATGAAGGTGATTTCCAGTGGAGCCTAAAGAAAAATCACATACTTCAGTGCCCTGCAAGCGATCCTACATATTGGAAAACATTCCATTCAGGTGGTTTGGCATCTTGTTTTCATGATTTAGGTCTGTATGTTAAATGCCAGAGTGGCCAAATACAGGTAGCATTCAGAACTTGGGTTTTCCCTTAATGCTTTAACAAATTCCATCATATGGACAAAACGGTCTTGACTTAGAACAACCCACAAGATGCTTGCTGCAGAGGGAATTGATCATGAGCTTTACAGCCGTAACTTTTAGCAGACTCCATGGACACATTCCATTCTATCTTGCGTCATTTTGCTATCATTCATAGTTTCCTATACAGTGTTAATACCCCCTGGACCGAGGCAGGGTCGTGACACTATAGACATGAGCCTGGACACCACGGTTCAGCCAGTGGAAATCCCTGCTGTTCATTCATTCAGCTCTTATGTACATTGAGTTAGTGACTCATAAGGGATGATTATGGGTACTGTGGTCAGAGCGATCTGTACTAGAGCTTGATGATCCCACGTTTCACTGGATCAGGCCGTCCGGGTGCATAACGTACTAAAATTTTATGTAACTCAGCATTGGTGTGCTTGTATCTTTCTACCTTGTTTGTGCTACATTTAGATCTTGCTTCAGGTTTGCATGAGATCCTTTTATTTCTGTTTCTTGTATATCCTGGAAGTTTAGGAGGGAATTGCATTTTTCCAAACCTACTCAAATGTTTTTGTTTTTAACCAGTGTGAAATTGTCCCATCTTTAGTGTCAACATTTAATAATCATATACAGTTGTCATGGTGAGTTTGACCCAGAATTAGTATTGCTGTGTTATTCTGCTGCATGGAGGTTCACTGTGTCTTATGTTGCAGTCACATTGTATCTGAATTAATTACAAAATTCAGATTTGTTTCTTGTTCTCAGATGTATTCATGTGTGACTTATTAATGACAGCAAAAAGTTTAATCACGATAATAATCCACTTATATCCTTAATACACTTATATATTATTTTAGAACAAAGCAAAGACGTATCAAACAGAAAAATGTGTAGAAGTTGGGTCTAACTGTGAAGGCCACTGGCATTTAGTTTTTGCTTATATGATTTTTGAGAGAAATAACCAAGCTTCCATATACGTTTAAAACTTGTAATTACGAGTCCAATTAAGACCTGAATGGTTCTTAGTTGGACACTCGTAATTATGGTAATTCAGATGTTGTAAACAGTTGATGTCTGGAGCAGTTAAAATTTATCATAAAAAACACGCCATGCAAAACTGCTTACCTTGTATTGCAGGTATTTACTGTATGTAATCATAATGGATATTTTTAAAATAAAAATTTGCTTTTAGATATGTATTCTATAAGATATTTATTGCATATTTTATATTTTTATAGCCTGTTAGCTACAGATATAATTTCATCAACACAAAAATATAAAATACACTCAAACAAATAAATGAATTAAAGGAAAACAAATCCTTTTAATGCAGTGCAGCATATTACCGCATGGGAAGAGCGTTTCCTGTCTAGCTATTCTTCTTAATTATATAAATGAAACTGTAAATTAAAATGGAAACCCTCTAGTGTGAAATATGGTTTGGACATGTTCATTGCCGGAATTAAAGAGCAAACTGATTTAGCCCACCCATACAGCAAGCATGTGCACAACTATAAGAGCTTCAGTCCCATTCATCATTCACATTGCATAAGAGCCTGTTCCTCATTGCCAATGAATCTCTCATCCAATTAGTGATTGTCCATGTTTGCAAAAGCTTTTCTCTCTGGTTGCCCATTCAGCCATCCTGATGACATGAAGCTTTCTTATAGCGTCCTCTGCCCAGTGGCTCCAAAATAATGGAGTTGCCCATTAATAAAGAAATCAGGATGAGCAACTGAGGTGTGACCGTTGTGCTGTCAACCAATTCCTCATTTAGAAGATTCACATAAAAATCATAGGCGTGCTAACTCATACTAACAATCTTCTTAGCAGTTTATGATTCAGCACTGATTCTGACATGTGGATTGTTTGAAATTTGAACACTTATACTGAATTCATTATTTTGTAATGGTGCTGGTACTTAAAAATATCTTTCTAAAGTAACTGTTGTTGTTTGTCATGATCAATGAATGAAGTAAATCAATACATTCCCTGAATAAGGAAAGGTCTGGATTCATTTCCAAGGAGCTGCAGGAACGTATATTGTTGTTAAAGTAACTGCACTCCTATTGACCTTTATCAGGTCACTAAGCCCTGGGACCAAGAGTCTTGACCCAACTTGTCTTCTGTTATTTGACCTTTTCTTGCCAAGGCAAGGTTAGTTTAGGTTGTAAAATATGTACTCATAATGTATCAATAACAATTTATAATATTCGTAAAAATATGTTTTTAATTTGCTGTTGTATAAACAGTATAATTCAAGTGTCACATTGGTTGTAAATGTTGCTGTCAATCCAAAACTCTGACTGTGTGAATGTGAACTGAAATCAGACATCACTGCTCTGTTGCTATAGAAAAGCCTGTTTGTTTGGGGAGATAAAGTTGGCAAACGGCCCAATTTTTGTTCTCTTAGTATTTCTGTCTGTAATAGCCAACATGTATGTACAAGTATCCTGACACAGAGTTTGTTCTTGAGTAATGAAATGTTTGATTTGGACCGAGTAGTGATCTAATATCTGTACCTGTCAAAAATGGTGCTTTTAGAAAATTTCAGCTTCTCCTTCAAGAGGTTTTGACATACCCATGAAAGGTGTTTGAGTGAGTCCAGGAATGCTGCAGCCTTGAATAAAGTCTCCTGTATGTGTCTTTGTAAAAGCTTTGCTTCAGCCTTGCCATAAAATTATGGATATAAAACATGTGAAAGACAGGTACTGGATGAGGGCAATAAACAACTGACCCAGATTTGGAGTCCAAAGTTAATAATGTGTCTGAAGTTGACATGTCTAAGAAAGTAAACACTCATTAAAATGATTAAATGCTGACGGAACAGAGCAATTCTCCAAAGCTTTGCTTGTTACAGTATATACTAATGAGTAAGTAGTCAGTTTGTGATATTTAGGACGTATACTTATTATATTTTTGAAAAAGTCAACACATAGTTTTTATTTATTTGTATATTTAATGTTTAATTTAATTTTGTTAGTTTTAATTGTTTATAAATAGTTTTTATTCAGTTTGTGTCTTTTGAAAATGACTAGTTTTGTGCTGTAGCTTATGTACAGTATTAAGCCACCTTTTAGCTAAACTATCTTTTTTGTTAAGATAATCTTTACACCACAGATGCCTGCATTTGCTTCTTAGCTTTCTATCTAAATGCAATTAATATGTTTTCAAAGGAAAAAGCCAAAGGTAAACCCTCCTCCTTATCCAGTTGCGCAAGGTGTTGTCATAAAAACTGAATAGGTGAAAAACCATGTGTGCACAGAGCACACTTAAAATCTTGAATCGAGACACAGCTTCAGTCTTTATGCAGCAGCAGGATTGAGTACCCGCGGTGTTAGTAATCTTAAGATAAACTGTTCCCGGCAGAAATTAGACCAGTACACTTATTGCCCAACATGCTGTATCTCCATTACTATTTAAAGATGAACTGTTTCCTTGGTCCTGGTGCTCTTGTTGACTAGAACATGTTTTTTTTTGTTTTTTTTTTCTACAGTAAGAATGTTCTCTACTCCTTCCATCATTTCCTCAATCTTTATGGGTATTCCAGTCACTGATTTAAGAAAGCATCCTCAAAACAGCAGGCTTCACTGCGGGGAAGTTTGATGTGCTGGTTTAGGTTTGGCTAGGTTCAACTAAACTGCAGCTTTCGTCTTCATGCAGAAGACTTCTAGATGCTTCTTGTTAGCCTTTCTTTCAATTACCTTTCTTTTTTGACTTTCAACTTTGAACTATGGTCAGTTCTGTGTAGATTCACAGTCATTCCACATAGTACTTAGTATATAAATTTACTGCTACCCTTTAAGGAAATAGTTTTAGGATTGCTTGGAAAATATTTCTGGTTCTTGTTGGTAGACGTGTGGACTATTAAGACCTTCAGCTGCACACAGGTGAATGCTAATCATGTAATCATGTGACTTGGAAAGCGTAGATGTTTATTTAAAGGTGTTTCAGGGAGTGTTGTTGTTGTTGAGACCAACTTATTCAAGTGTGAGTTCAGGCCAAAACCTGAAGACGGATGAGTCTGTGTCAAGCACGAATCCAAATGCTCCCTAGTCAATGACAAGCCAAAGGCAATGAAAATATAGGCTTGGACTAGGGCTCGAAGCTAAATATGGTCTTGAACTCCTATATTCCAACTCCTATATATTGCTCATACATTTTTGTTTTCATTTATAAAATATCTAAATGTTTTCACTTAAATGCATGACAAACTACCTTTGTTTTTTTTGTACTGTTCTTGAGGTCCACTTATAATGTTATCAAGATTTTTATTTAAAAAAAACATAATTTAGAAGTAATAGGCTATTTTCTGTTCTGCTTTTAACCCCCCTCAGCAGAACGCTCTGTTTGAATGTTCATGGCGGATTGTAGACTCGGAAGTATATGCTCACTGCTATGATTGGCCAACAGCGCACATTCATTCCTCATGGATAGACGCCGCTGTAATTTAGATTTAAAACGTAAATAACTCAGTCTGTAAGAAGAGACAAAGCAATAGTGACCATGTAATGAAAACAGTTACTCACACTTTTGTTGCGACATCACTGTCGGATCCAACACAGCATTTTTAGCAACTTTTAGTTTAAATCTTTTTGAAAATTCCACGTCGTTTCTCTGAGATAAGGGAACGAGCATTGCGTCGCTGATGCTATGGGTAATTGTAAACGAATCCACTGTAAAATGAAGTAAACAAAGGACCGAGTTCTTACTGTTGTGATCTGGAACTTCATTAAAAATAGTTGGGATCAGAAGGAAGGCAATGCAAAGGCTTTTTTTCCACAGATTGGCACTGGAGAGCATCCTGTTGTTTTTGAGCCATCTTTATCATTTGGTGTGAATCGGTGGGCAGGGCTAAACAAGCAGCGATGTTGATCTTCTTCTGCGGAGGTGGCACTTATCTACCTTTTACATCATAGAGTAGAACATTCCATTTTGGCAGACTGCCTACAACATAAGCTGTTTTTAGAATAACTTAAAGGATGTTTTTATAGTACAATGACCACTTATATGTCAAAAGATCAAGGGAATTTTGGTTTCTAATGTTCATGACCCCTTTAATACATGTAAAGGCAGAGTAGGTGATTTGGTTAAAAAACATTTTTTGCTATGCTGGTTGAAAGTCTTATATATTGTATGTGGAAGGTGTAGGACCAAAAAATGTTCATCCAATCATAATTCTTGGTCAAAGTAAGTATTTGGATACCTCTGAGCATTATTCGTCATTAGCGCGTTCCATTATTGCAGACGAGCGAGAATGGAAGGTGTTAATTAAAGGTGTAAGTTGTAATATTATGCACTTTGTATTTTAATGTTTTCTCACCAGTGAATGAGACATGAGGTAATCTGACAGCGTTTCATTCAATCCTCCACCAACGCCGTCTTTCATCGTTTCGCTGTTTAGCCTCTGGTCTGCCTGTGCGCGTTCATGTGTTATAGAGGAGGCGTGGCTTTAAAGAGTGATTTGCAGGGAGGGTGGAATCTTATGTTTTCAAAGCTAGCTGGACATTGCTAGCCTCTCTGAACCTCACCCTGCCTTTAATGTGCCGTATTCAAGATTTTAAGCCCAAGGTTCACACACACACACATGATTTTTCAGATATATAAAGGTCATTTTTTACCCTCCTTAAATTCTTTCCAGCCTTGGTTCTTTGATTATGAGCATTTTTAGACAAGTCCAATCAGAAACGAAACAGTGCAAGACTTGAGATTAGTGTCAGTAAAGTGAGTGTTGTTCATGACCCCTGCCTGTAGAAGAAAGGCTCATTTAATCTGCAGTGGGAGGAGTCAGAGAGGAAGGGGGTGTGGGAAGCAGCTCATAAATATTCATGACTTGCTGCATTTGGATGGCCCCTTTGCTTCTGGACACACAGCTGGACAGAGCAGCTCACATTCCAGCATCCCTCCCAACCTGGCGCTTTTGCTCTCCTTCGCTCTGCCTTGCTATCTAACTGTTTCTCACTTTTTATTGCTGTCCTATTTTCAGCTCGTCTCTCTCATCGCTGCACTTTGCCCTACAAATCAATGCATGCCATTTTGTGGCTCTCCTCCCAGTACCCTATGTGGAAAGAATGCGCTCCCAGCATTCCTAAGGAGATGGTGCATTTTGGCTAATGGTCTCTAGAGTATTCCTAGGATCTTGCAGGATCTTGGAGTGGGCCAGAACTGAAAATCTTTTCCAGTAATGTTTATATAAACCGATCACAGCATGCAGAGTTGGTTTATATATATATATATATATATATATATATATAAACTATATAAGGTCTGTCAGTAAATTTTTAATCTAATTAATTACATGATGTTTCAATTAATTCATCTAATTAATCGTAAAATAAATTTGAATGTGAAAATACCCACAAAACATTATTTAACGCTATTTTTGTGTTAAATGAGAAATTATTAGGTAGACATTACAGCTGTAGCTTTAGAAAGAAATATTTTATTTGAGTCAACGTAAAATGTATTACACATAAACATTTAGGCTGCAATGGCCTAATGTAAACTATGGAACAGTAAAGAAGATTATATGAGAAACATTTCAGTATTTTTTGTTCATACAATGAAATTCATTGTTAACCAAAACAGCTTTGTTACCAAACAAAATACCTTCTTTTATGTTCCACAAAACAAAGGTTTAACACAACATGAGGGTGAGAAGATGATGACAGAATTAAAATTTTTTGGGTGAACTATCCCTTTAACATTTTTATTTGTATTATTATTTTTATTTATATTTATTTATTTATTTATTCTTTTTTTTTTTTTTTGATGATACTGAAATGATACTCTAAATAAGAAACTAAATCTGCCAGCAGGTGGCGGCAGTAAATGTCTTTATGAGTCATTCATTCATTCAGTTTGTTCAAACGGCTGATTCATTCAGGAATTCAGTAAACGGCAAAAACAAAATGCAAATTCATTCAGAAACAAAATGCAGCTGTGTTGCTCGGAGACATGCAACAATTCTGCAATGGCTTCAAATATAATATGTGACCGTGGACCACAAAACCAGGTTTTTTGTTTTTAATTGAGATTTATACACTGAAAAAAAGCTCCATTGATGTATGCTTTGTTAGGATCGGATAATATTTGGCCGAGATACAACTATTTGAAAATCTGGAATCTGATGGTGCAAAAAAATATAAATATTGAGAAAAACGCGTTTAAAGTTGTCCGAATGAAGTTCTTAAAAGCGCTGCATATTACTAATCAAAAATTACGTTTTGATATTTACGGTAGAAAATGTACAAAATATCTTCATGGAACATGATCCTTACTTAATATGCTAATGATTTTTGGCATAAAAGAAAAATCGATAATTTTGACCCATACAATGTATTTTTGGCTATTGCTACAAATATACCCATGCTACTTAAGACTGGTTTTGTGGTCCAGGATCACATGTGCTCTGTGCAAAATTAAGCAAGACACATAATATTATATTTAAAATATAACACAATATCAACTTCTTATTTACTGAACTGTTGTATAAAATCACATTTGAGAAGGTACATTTTTGCAAGATTCTTTGATAAATTAAAAGTTCAAAAAATTATTTGAAAGTTGATTTGGTATATTTTGTAACATTATTAATTTCTTTACTGTCACATTTGAAAGACATCAATTAAATGTGTTTTTGCTGAATACACTTATTTCTTAAAATAAATAAATAAATCTTACTGATCCCAAACTTTTGAACAGTATATTATTATTATATCTGTTTTAGGAAGTTATATATCATTTTATGGGTTTGGGATCGTTTTTAAATTTAAAGACCACACTATGCTTCGTAACTTCAGTGGTTAGTTGTTTTAATTCTGGACGGACAGTCAGGTCTATAAATAACCCAAATATTTTCATGTGTGCCCCATTTAGAAAGAAAGAGAATATTTAGCCTGTAGAATGCAAGGAATTTAGGAGGGGTGCCAAAGCACCAAATACATTTGGAAGTTAATATACAGTACATCCCAATGAAAGTGGAGTTATTGCAGTAAGCCTAATTTCTACTTTTCCTTTTATCAGTATTCCCCAATACGTTAATTTATTCTATGCATTTTGGCCTAATTTCTGTAACTTCTAAAGGTTCTATTTACACAGGTCATCGCATTTTAAGTAGCTGTGTGTTTAAAAACTACTTTTGTGGCATTCAAGTGCCACATTCCGTTTCACTGTGTGTTTCCCCCTAGCACCATGAATCTCTGTGCATATTTTAGGGCATAGTTGTGATGTTTTCTGAATTCAAGGATTTAGTGTTCCATTCCTGCTCCATGTCATGGATGAATACAAGCAGTGAGATTTGTTTTATAATGTGAGAACTGAGTATTACTGAGAGACACGCTGTGAATGTGCAGATGTGTTCGGGAAGAGTTGAGTTGAGCCGAAGCCAGGTTCCCTCACTCTCTCTGTAGCTTTAGATTGCGTAATATGGCACGCCGCTTCCCTCCCTCCCTTCCCGCTGACAGCCTCGCATTACGCAGTGGTTTCATGGACTCTGACAACCACACGGAGAAGCTGAAGTTCTCTCTGGAGCTGAAGACAGCCCTTGTGGAACTGTCACCAGTCTGAAGGTAGAGCTGCTAGTGTGAAACACTTGCCATGATATTTTACCAAATAGTAGAAATCAATCATTAAAACAAATTTAACTGTCAGCCTGCTCATTCTTTAATCATTATGCATGGATGCAAGTATTACAGAAAGATTGTTTTAGTTTTGGATCTTAAAGGAGAGCTCCACTTCCAGAACAACAATTTACAAATAATTTACTCACCCCCTTGTCATCCAAGATGTTCATGTCTTTCCTTCTTCAGTTGTAAAGAAATTTTTTTGGAGGAAAACATTTCAGCATTTTTCTTCATATAACGGACTGCTATAGTGTCCCAATTTTAAACTTCCAAAATGCAGCTTAAATTGTAAATGATCCCAGCCGAGGAAGAAGGGTCTTATCTAGCGAAACGATCGGTTATTTTCATTTTTAAAAATACTATTTATATACTTTTTAATGCCAACTGCTCATCTTGTCTTACTCTGCTTGGACTGTTTTTGTTCCGGTTCATGACAGTTAAGGTATGAACTTTTAAACTGCTTTTTGAAAGTTCAAAATCGGGGGACCATACCAGTCCATTATATGGAGAAAAAAGCAAAAAATAAGCATAATTTCTTTACGTCTGAAGAAAGAAAGACACAAACATCTTGGATGACAAGGGGGTGAGTACATTATATGTGAATCTTTGTTTTGGAAGTGGACTTCTTTAAAAAATGAGACCTACTGTAAACCTGTTTTTATGCTAGGTCAGCACAAACTGTCAACTGGTATTAAAAATAAAGAACAGATCCACAACTATAGTTTAAAACAGATAGACATAAACATATAGATAGATAGACAGATAAATTCTCAAAGGTGCTAAAGAAAAGATCTCTTCAGAGAACTGTTGTTACTGTTTCAATAAGGATTTACTTTAAATAGCTGGTGGCTGGTGGAGATCTCAAAGGCTTGGCCTTTGCCTTTGCTTCGGGGTTAATCACTGCTAGACATTAAAGCTCTCCCTTTACTGTGTAAGCACACATGAACTTCTTACCACAGTGTCCAACAAACACCTCATGCCGTCATAGCTCACAGTACAATTCCGCTTTTGTGCTAGGACAATCTGGAGAACAAACAAACAAGCCACACACAGAGCGCTGTAGGGGTCAAGGCAGAGTTTATATCCCTCTTTACATTCTTCTCTGTCTCTATGTCTTCCATGCTCTTTCATGAATCTCTAGATGGCGCGGACTGATGGGTTCTTTACATAACTGATAATATTCACAGTGTTAAATGACTTGGCACAAGCTGATTGGAGCTTACTGATTTACACTTGAATGGCTGGTTAGTATCCATTTAAACATTTTGCAGCGCGCTTTCAGAGTTCCTCTGAAACCCTCCACCTTCCCCAGCTCCACCTGTATAGATCTGCTACGGGTTATTTTATATGCTATTTGTGCAGCAGCAGTATGTCTTAAATACTCACAGCATAGTATCACCGTATGCATTGGCAGTAGCAAGTTCCTGCACTTGCTTGCAACAGCAGCAGCAGCAGCAATACTTTACAACTACATCAATAACCAATAGCAGCAGCTATTCAGCAGCAGCAGCGTAGCAAATCTATTCCACCAAGGACAAATACATCAACATTGTCATAGCCATTACCATGATAAAATCTTCTGAGAGTTGTCATGACAGAAATACAATAAGGTTAAACAATACAATAAGCAATAAACAAATTAAAACTGATTTTTGCACAGTTCCTTGCACAATATTGTGTTATGACCACAAAACACTTTTACCATTGTGCATGATTTTTAAATGAATACATTTTGATATCAGATCAAAACATCAGATAACCAACTCCATATTTAGCTATAACTTTTTAGACATAGTAAACATGCTCAGTAGCCCACCTGGTACAGCACTGCACTTGTGATGTATTTTAGTGCCAGTCACTGGTCATTTTATTACTGAATTGCTACAATGCGTAGAACAACCAAGATAATAAAATGTTGCCAGATTCACATTTATCTGTTTTGGATAAAACTGAACATGCTTTTAGCATCACTTGCTGGACATATCACTTTAAAGGTGTTCCAAAAAGTTCAAGAAGTAACGCAATATTGCTGAATTTTTGCCAGAGGCATTGAAGCACTATAAAAATACAGTTAGTGTAGTCCACGCAACTTGAGTGCGATATTCTATTTGGTTGCTGTTAAATTGTCTAGAAGGTTAAAAGAGCTTAAGAGCTTTGACCTCTGACATTTTAAACAGGATTCCTTAAAAACACCAACAAACAAAGCAGCTTAATTCTACCAACCCCCATGGTAAAAATACACAGTAGTCTCTTTTTTCCATCCTTCATAAATGAATGTTGAGGCTGTTTTCCCTGGCACACCTGAATTTGTGACCAACTTCTTGGCTTCTTGCATTGTGTGATTTCAGTGACAGCTTTTCTCAGTGGTTCAGTGCCACATTTGCTCGTGCAAGATCAAGTTTAACCTCTCTCTCTCTCTCTCTCTCATGGAATGTACTGTATGATCACTGATTTATTTAATTGAACTGAGTTGGGAATTGTGTTCTTGTTCTTACGAGGGTACAATAAATGAAACAACTTCTTTATACATTATGATGAACAGATATCATGACCAGTGCATCAAACAAACATGTTTGAGCTTCCGTATTCCATATTTAATGTGTTCTATTGAAATTGATGAATATTTATATGTGAATAAAAGCCTAAATTAACTATTCATCATATAAAGCAACTGTGTACCTTCAGAAGACTTGGATTAAACTGCTCGATTCATAAGCTACCTTTATTGTATACATTACATTGTATACTTTTATGATGTCTTTATGGTTGAGTGGACTTTCAGTGGAATGGCAATCACTCAGGCTTTGTTAAAAATATTTTCATTTTGTTTAGAAGATGAACGAAAGTTTGGAACAACTTGAGCGTTAGAATTTTGGAGTGAGCTTAGCTAACACTTTATGGTATATCCAAATATATGGCTTTTGCTCATAACCATGACTAAGCAAATTCGCAAAATGTAAATTATGCTGACTGGTGACAGTATCAGTATGGGTAATTTGACAAGACATTTAGGTTCAATATTCCCTCATTTGTAATTGATACATCAGGGTAGTATTCACAAAACATTTTATCTTACCACTAAGAGTTGTCCTAAATAACAGTAAAAGTTTTTAGCTGAGACTTTTCTCTTAAAACCTATTCACAAAGCTGCTGAGACAAACTTTTACTAAGGAATAGAGAGGGAAGTCTTAAGCATATAAATATTGTAGAGTGCAATATTATGTTGCCACATTCAATTAAAGATTTTAAAATAAAAATGTTGCCACAATCAAATAAAGATTTTAAAATGCAGAGTAAGTGTCACTAATTAAACAAGTATATGTTCAGCTAATTGTCAGCCTCTACATGCGTGTTTCTCGTAAACAATTAGCGGATATGTATATAAACAGCCTTTTAATTAATAGAATAATCGTGGCTGATAGTAAGACATGCAAACATAAAAGAAATCTACACTGGACGCAAGAACAGCTGTTACTTCTTGCCCAACTTGTTAATGAAAACAGGGATATAATCAGAGGAAAATTTGGAGTTGGGATAACCTCCAAAACCAAAAAAAGTGTGTGGGAAAACATATGCATATACAGAATTTATAATGGTTTTACCGGTTATAATGGGAACTGTACTGGTTTTAATGGAAATTGTAATGGTGCCTGTTGGTCTCTAATGGTAATTCTATTGTAGCTAATTCTTCTATTGTTGGCTTGTTAAAACATGGAACGTCCCAAAACACACTAATAACCATTTATTAATGATTTTAATGGTTAAAAGCTGATGGTTTGTAATGCTTGTAACGGCACTTAGCGGAAACCATTACGCCTGTTTCAGACATACTCCGTTTGCAGTGCCTTTCTTTTGCATTAAATCTTTATTAAAAGCAATCCCGGGGTTATTAAAGAACTTAGTGCATCTATTATGTTGCCTTGTTTATCTAAAAGTGCACTTTTCCTTGTTTTGAACCTAGCCAAAAAGCCATGTGTTGACTGTGAAACACAGTAAACTTTATTTATATGCATTTATGGTGTGATCATTACATTTCCGTGTCAATCCATGTTCATTTTTACCGCGAACAATGCGCATGCAGCACAGCACAGCACAGCAAAAACAGACACGGAAACGATCGCTGCACTACTGCAGACGCACCGCTCCTGGAACGCACTGCTGGACCGCAACTGCGTGCAGTGTGAACACTCTAATCCGTTAACATGGGTGCGGAAAAAAAATACGCAACGCATGCGCACTGCAAACGGAGTATGTGTGAAACAGGCGTTAGAATGTCTGTGATGGTTTGTATTGTTTTTTTTTTGTTTTGTTTTTCCAGCAAGGAGGATAGTTTGTGATTTGGTCTTAGTGACAGGAGTCCTCTTCAAAGCTCCTAACGTTTCACAGATTTAGGAGCTGGTTTAGCACTAAAACGTTTTGTGAAATACTCTTAGAGCAAAAACTTAGGAGTCCTAAATTTAGGATTGACACACCCATTATTTTAATGATTTTCTACTACATCCTCCAGTGAGCTACTTTATACATCACAACATAATTTATACATAATCTGAAAGCTGAATAAGTAACCTTTCCATTGATGTAAGGTTTGTTAGGATAGGATAATATTTGGTATATACAACTATTTGAAAATCTGGAATCTGAGGGTGCAAAAAATTCAAAGTTGTCCAAATGAAGTTGTTAGCAATGTGTATTACGAATCAAAAAGGAAGGAAATTTACAAAATATTTTCATGGAACATGATCTTTACTTAATATGATTTTTGGCAGTAAAAGAAAAAATAAATTAACAATAATTTTGACCAATACAATGTATTTTTGGCTATTGCTACAAACATGCCCCTGCTGCTTAAGACTGGTTTTGTGGTCCAGGGTCACATATTAAAAAGACATTTTCTGTTTTTGTTTGGAAATCAAAAGTCAGTTTGCAGACAGATTGTACCTGTGTTCTTTAACTCTCGTCTCTTTCAGAACCCTAAAAAAAAAATAAATAAATAAATAAAAAATGGGGCCCTCACTTTTCCCTCAGAGACAGATGCCTGCTGAGGTGTTGTCGGCTTTCCAGTTCTCCTTTTTAGCTCCATGGCTGACTGAACCAGGCACTGAGAGATTGAGGAGTGCGATTCAGTGCTCAGCAGGCTTCTGAATACTGATTCTGAGTCAGGCACATTGAATGAAATTAGATACCAAAAGAGGAGCTGTCAGACCTGCGTGGTCCGGAGGTCAATCACATGATTAACGGTGATGACATCATCCCCTGGGGCTGCCTACTCTTTTGTTGCAGGATTGGACACCGTGAAACGTGCAGACCTGACTCCATTATGCAATCGCAGGGTCCAAGAATAGGGCCTCTAAAATCAGCCCAAGCCAATGGGAACCTTAAAGCTACACTACCTAACTTTTTTTTAATTCAAAATGAGCAAACTTTAAATGATACATCATAAGTTCACCATGTTTTTGCCTTACCCTGAATCACTATGATAAGCCTTTTTTAATGATCTATATTTTAGAGTGGTGCGGACGGATTCTAAAGGAAATTGCATACAGTACTTCCACAATTTCTGTGTGTTTATGTCATATTTGTAAATAAAGAGAAAAGGTCAGGCTACTACTATATGCAGTCAATGTTGTGGCTTCAAGCCACCACAACAAAATGGAACTTGATGGAATAAAATGATTTTGCAAGAAAAACGGAAAGTGACAGTGGCCATAATAAAATACAAATCAACACCGCTTGGCATTTCAGAAATATATTTAGTTTGCATAGCACCACATTTGCTGTGTGTTGATTAAGTTTACAAAACAATGTTTATGTTTAGTAACAAAGCCTGTCTATAAACCAGTTACTATTTTAGTCTGTTTGCCTATGAATAGCCTACTAGACACATTTTCCTGCTCACAAGACACATTTTAAGATACCCATCTTTCTTTTATTACATATTTATTGATTTGGAGTGCCTCAAGCTATCAGATTCATTCGTGTAGAACAGCAGAGCCAAAGAACAACTTGCGTAATTACCAAAACAATGTTCCTCCCCAAGCAACTTGTAGTTACAGGTTTCAGCCACTAAATCAGGGGTGTCCAGACTTGTTCCTGGAGGGCCACTGTCCTGCAGAGTTTAGCTCCAACCCTAATTAAACACACCTTAACCAGCTTATCAAGGTCTTCAGACTCACTAGACTTTTTTCTAACTTCTAGGCGAGTAGGAGCTAGTTGGAAATAGAGTCTGCAGGATGTTGATTCTCCAGGAGCAAGATTGAACTCTCCTGCACTAAAGGCCCAGAAGTTTAACAGTGTAGATTTAAGAGGACTAGAAATAGTTCAAACACCTTTTGAGCTTTCAAACACTAGTTAACTGATTTAAAAATGTAACAAAACATCAATAAGGGTTCTGAAACTATAGAAGGAACTGCTGTCAAACTAGACATTTTTTGTTATGATAAATTATGAAAGCTGACAACTTGAAGATTTTAAGCTTTTTCTGGTTGTCAATCATTTTGTGCATAATATTTAAC
Organism: Labeo rohita; assembly: GCF_022985175.1. Lineage (NCBI taxonomy): Eukaryota > Metazoa > Chordata > Actinopteri > Cypriniformes > Cyprinidae > Labeo > Labeo rohita. The sequence continues at coordinate 29,559,449 of NC_066884.1, read as the reverse complement.
ATATACATATATATTGCACTCTCAGAAAAAAAGGTACAGCTCTGTCTGTAGGGTGGTACCCTAAAGTACAAAAGCGAAAAGGTATGAATATGTACTTTCAAAGTACTAAAATGTACCTTTAAGGTACTAATATGTACTGTTTAGGGGTAGGTAAGGTTTTTAACTTTTGTACCTTAGGGTACCGCCCCAGTGACAGAATTGTACCTTTTTTCTGACAGTGTGCTGTGTTCATTTTTAATACTGTAAACAGTTGTCATCTGCTAGTTTGTTGTGTGAGAACACTGATAGTGTGTGCTGCTATTTTCATTTTAATTTCAGTTATATTTCTGAATAATTAATTATAGAGCCCACAGCAATGGGTGATGGTGTTCTGTTAATTAAAAGTACTCTTTTGAGTTATGTCTAATGCTGCTTTAAATATTTGAGCTGTTTAAAGCCAGGTGGATTCCAGTTGGTTCTCAATGTATTTATGGTTTAACAGCTGGAAAAAAAAAAATCCTCCTGAAAGGGATTCCAGTGATATTGTTCCTCTGTGTATTTAACATAGATCTATTCTCAGAACTAGAACAATTATTAAAAGTGTTAACTTTTTTTTTTTTTTTTTTTTTTTTTTTTTGCTGTAAACGGGTTTTAAAAGTGCAAAGTTTTCTGTGAACTCCAGTTGTGCCATCTTATTTTTCAGTTTCAAAATGGTGAAGCAGCAAAATAAATACGTACATTTAAGCTTGCTAGACTACATAATCTTACCCTCTGAAAATAAGGTACCATTATATGAGTGAAAATATATAATTTTGGTCTCAGTGGAAATGTTCACTATTTGGAGCTCCGTATGATCTGTTTGTTTAACATCTTCCTTCTCTACTCACATTGCAAGGACAGTTGCTTTCCAAGTGCCTTGAGTTTTAAGAAGACAATCTAGGGAGTGTTTCATACTCCATCTCTGCGTAGCTGCCGGTCAGCTCAGATTCTGAATTTCCCTCCTCTTGTTCTTATGTTGTTTACTGACCCTGTGGAACTATTTGGGTTAAGAAGTGCTCTGTGCTATATTGGTAGTAGCCACTTAGACTCAACTAAGAAAGAGATTGCTTTTTTTTTTTTTACCTTGAAGAAAAATTTGATGTAACATTTTTGTTTTGGTTTAATTTCAGACTCTTTCCTCATCTATCTGAGAGTGGATGTGATAACCGAGAGGGACATTACAAAGTGTGTATCATGGCTGTGGCCGGATGTCCGGATTATTTTCTACACCATCCAAATTACCAGGTAAATTTTTTGTTATTTTCCTATTTACATTGTTTACCCAGCCTCTACAGTGTTCCTGTCTTTGTAAAACATGTTTGTTTCAAAACAACTATATAACATGTTCTTGCCTTTAAACATAAACTGGAAAAGGCAGCCAGATTACAAAGAGCCATACTAACATTGTTCATGCAGTATACCAGTCAGTTTTCAAAGCAATATTTGCTTTGGAATTAGTAACTATATTATTCCAAAACTACTACAATATATGCCAAGTAAATTTTCTTGGAGTGTAATGATATACAGTCAAACCAAAAATTATTCAGGCAACAGATATAATTTTTTTATATTTTTTTTACTAGCAATGCTTGTGTAAATATTGTCTACTACTAACAAATACTAACAGTTGACTGAATTTTTGGTTGATTGTAATCCATTACATACCTTTCTATCAAAGTTATCTGACATTATAAAGATGAATTTGTTCTGACATAGTTGAACTCTGAGTTCTTGTCATATTTTATTACCATTTTCTAAACTATAGCAGATGAGCTGTGATAATGTGAGAAATGTTGAAGGTTTCTGAAAAATAAATTTTGGTTTGACTGTAAGTAGTATTATTATTTGCTAAAGCAAAGCATTTTGAAATATTGAATGCTATTAACAGTGGAATGTTTTGGGCATTTTGTTTAAATCTGCTCTTTCCCAATCTGGAATATGTTCAAGTATGCATTTGAATGTACAGTATGCTATGTTATAAATATTACAGCATTTTCTAAAACCATTACTTCATAATACTTAATAATTACTTCATAAGGACATAATTTGTTAATACATGTTTATTTATTGATTTATTGATATATATTGGTTAAGTGTTGTCCCTCTGCCTTCTTTGTTTCTCACCATGCGATATTATTGCTTTTATTGTGTAAACTGTAAAAACTGATAGTCAGTGCTGGCTAGTAACGGACTACGTGTAATCTGGTCGAATGTCTATAATTTTACAGAAACTTGAGAAGCCACACATTTGATCACTGGGTTTACAAAAATCATTTCAGTTTTAAGTGTTTTCTCAACATTTCAACATTGCATTAACTACTGATGAACACGTAAATTTTTATCTGAATTATCATTCATTGGGTTATTTAACCATGTATTGCTATGTCTTTGGAAGGCTTTTACCTTCCAAAGACATTAAAATGCACAAATTCATGCAATTTCTTGTTTAGATTTAATGCAGGGTTACTTGTAGTATTTCCTGAGATTTTAAGGTAATAAGTTAAAGGAGAAGTCCACTTCCAGAACAAAGATTTACAGGTAATTTACTCACCCCCTTGTCATCCAAGATGTTTATGTTTTTCTTTCTTCAGTCAATAAGAAATTATGTTTCTTCAGGAAAACATTTCAGGAATTTTCTCCATATAGTGGACTTCAATGGAGCCCCCAAGTTTGAACTTCCAAAATGCAGTTTCAATGCAGCTTCGAAGAGCTATAAACGATCCCAGCCAAAAGAAGAAGGGTCTTAGCAAAACGATTAGTCATTTTCGAAACAAACTGACAATTTATATACTTTTTAACCTCAAATGCTTGTCTTGTCTGATCTCTGCGATGCGCATGTGTAGTCTGTGTAATCCTGGTCAATACAGTTAGGGTATGTCGAAAAACTCCGTCTTTTTTTCTTCTTCAACATCAAAATCGTCCTACATCGCTGTTTTACCATTTTTTTGTAAAGGGCATTTGATCTTCTTTGCATGTTCACTTTGTAAACACTGGGTCGGTATTTCTGCAGCGATGTAGGCCGATTTTGAAGTTGGGGAAGAAAACGAGATGGGATTTTTTCAACATACCCTAACTGTCTTGACCGTATTGACAGTGAGCTCACGCAGACTTAGACAAGATGAGCGTTTGAGGTTAAAAAGTTTTATCAGCTTGTTTCGAAAATGACTGATCGTTTTGCTAGATAAGACCCTTCTTCCTTGGCTGGGATTGTTTAGAGCCATTCAAAGCTCCATTTAAACTGCAGTTTGGAAGATCAAACTTGGGGACACCATTGAAGTCCATTATATGGAGATAATTCCTGAATTTTTTTTCCTCGAGAAACTTAATTTCTTATCGACTGATGAAAGAAAGACACAAACATCTTGGCCAAGGGGGTGAGTAAATTATCTGTAAATTTTTGTTCTCTTTTTCACTTCTTCACTTCTCCTTTAATAATTAAGTAACACATTTGCATGTCCATGGTTCACAGTGACATGCAGGTAAACAAATAAAATATTTTGTCTTTCCTAGTAAGTGTTTCATTTAGTTTGTTATTATTTTAAAAATATTTATTGTAATTTCACATTATAATGATTTGATTAATTATTAGCTTTTTCTCACAGACGCCCTGCAGTTCCTTCACAAACCTCAAACCAACGGTTTGGAAAACCTTGACGTGATGTAAAGTTTAATACACTTCATGTTTGTATTTTTATATCAGAATGACAGATATAAAAGATTATCCTAATTAAATGTGATAAAGTTAAATTGTATTACCTAAAATCTGTAATGTAATGGATTACGTTGCTGACTACAATTTTTGTCTCGTAATTTGGAGTCAGTAATGGATTATAGTTTGAAAGTAGTCTACCCAGCACTTCTGATAGTTGACTTGCTTAAGGTAGTTTTGTATGGTGTCTGAGACCATTTGAGAGAGTGAGCCAGATAAAGGCGAGGCCTTCTGTGCATATTGAATGTACCTGACATGAGCAGTGGATTTAGAGTCTGAGCATGAATGAAGATGGGGTCACAGTGAATGGCCATTGCATCAGCGTGCATTCCTTTCGGCTGAACGCATTGGATTCACATGGTGTAACCTGACGTAAGATTATCTAAATTCTAGTCTCACTCTTTGGCGCAACTGGCTGGTTTTGAAGGGCTCTGCTTGATTGTCATTGTTTACATCCACGTGCAGCAGTTCAAAACTAACTGGGAAATGTCGATCAGGCATATCACCCAGTGGAGATCTAGCATTGGTACAGCTTGATTATAAGGCATGTCTTCCTCGGGACACCCACTGTCGTCCCTACAGGACTTCTTATTGCAAAATACCCAGACACTCTTATATGAAATCCTGTAAGCTTTTCAAAGAATGCATGTGTACATATTATATACAATATTAAAAAAAGTATTGTGTAAATATATTTTATATGTATGGGCAGGTCTCGTCAATCAAGCTTGCATCAGCTGACTCAAAGCTAATCTGCATCTACCTATAAGAATACAATGCATGTCATAGCATCCTTAAAGAGCCATTCAGTATTATTCAGCAACTTTAGTGCATTGCTCAGGAGCTAATTTCGCTCCCCTAGTGACTTCGGAAGGGGATCTTATTATAATATTATGGCCCCTTAATCTGCACGTTTCCACCCACGGCACCCAACTTTCTGTTTTCGCAAAGACTATGGGGCCACTAGTTCTAATGCCATGTCAAAAGTTCAAGCAAGTCATGCTTGGCTGCACAGATGAGCACAGAACACTATTTTAAATCCCAGGCTCAGAAGAGAAAAGAGAGCAGTAGATTTATTGATTTATTTACTGTATATTACACTGCTGCCACACAGATTTTATATAAACATGCGATTTCTTTTTCCAGCTGTTTACCTTCACAGGCATAACCAACTGTTTTTGAAAGTCGTGTGTTTTTAGCATAAACGTGTGTATTGAGATATAAGATATTTCACATAAAAAAACATTTACATAGTTCACAAGAGAAAATAATAGTTGAACTTATAAAAAAAGTTCATGTTCAAAATGTTCAAAAGTTCAAAAGTTTACATACACTTGATTCTTAATACTGTGTTACCTGAATTTTTTGTTTAGTGGTAGTTGTTCATGAGTTCCATGTTTTCCATGTTTTCCTGAACAGTTAAACTGCCTGCTGTTCTTCAGAAAAATTCTTCAGGTCTCACAAATTATTTAGTTTGCAGTATATTTGTGTATTTAAACCATCTTTTCACACTGAGGACAACTGAGGGACTCATATGCAACTATTACAGAAGGTTCAAACACTCACTGATGCTTCAAAAGGAAACACAATGCATTAAGAGCCGAGGGTGAAAACTTTTTGAATTTGAAGATCAGGGTGATCTTCTTTATTCTGTTCAAAAGTTTACACTCCTGGTTCTTAATGCATCATTTTTCCATCTGGATCATCAGTGAGTGTTTGAACCTTCTGTAATAGTTGAATATGAGTCCCTCAGTTGTCCTCAGTGTGAAAAGATAGATCTAAAAATCATACGGTCATTGTCAGAAAGGGTTCAAATACACAAATATGCTGAAAAAACAAATTTGTGTGACCTGTAGGATTTTTCTGAAGAACAGTGGGCAGTTGAACTGTTCAGGACAAACAAGAAACTCCTGAACAACTATCACTAAACAAAAAAACATTCAGGTAACAACAGTATTAAGAATCAAGCATATGTAAACGTCTGAATGGAGTCATTTTTATAAATTCAACTATTATTTTCTCTTGTGGAGTATATGTAAAGGTCTTTTATGTGAAATACCTAATTCAGGTCAGTACTAATAAAAAAATAAAAAATAACGTGCATGTTGAATGACCCGCTTATTTTGGTAAAATAATTAACATTTCGCAGATTCTGTATATATAAACTTTTGACCTCAACTGTATATGCTAAAGAGGATCCGGCATTTTTAATGGGAAGAGGAGGAATGGTTGAGGCTTTTAGATACTGGTAAATAAAATGAATCCGCCCGCAGCATCTGTCTGTGCCTGTGTAAGTCTGGTAACTAAGTGGGATTCTGGGCCGGGCTCCAGACTTGGCTAATGCAGGGGGACTGGAGGCCTGCCACCGCACTTCGAGGAGAGCTCCCTAACTACTGTTTTAAAGGAACTGCTGAACTGGCTTTTATTGAGCTGTGCGTCTCGCCTTTGTGCTCTCAATTAAGATGATGAGCTAATGTTTGAATTGCTCTGAAAGTGTAAGCCCCTACTTTCAGATCTTCATTAAGCGTGGACATGAACTGAATAAAAATGAATAGCTAAGGGAGCATTGCCCTGATTTACTCAGTTTTCCTAAGCATCCATAATTAAAGAGGCCTTGATATAATAACCTAATAAATCACGTAGGCTGGCAAAATTAAGCAAATTGTAAATTAAGAAGCAATACATCTTTTAAATTTCAAATGAGAACTCTTCCATTTTCTGTGAATGGTAAAAGTATGCAAGTTTGGCGTATGTTTTGAAACTGTGTTTTCTTAGCTTAGTCTAAGAGGATGTTATTGGTCGGAGGAACATTAGGTTTGCCAGCTGAAGATGAACTGCTCCAGAAATGTGGGTTTGTCATTAGCTTACCAGCCGCATTGGCTTTTTCCTCGTACTGCTTTAGCCATTAAAGTGCCTGTTGTTGGAGCGCATTGGTATTTTCAGAGCTGCAAATTTTTCGCCTCAAGTTTTATTGCTGTTTTAAGAGTGAATCAAGACAACATATGGTTCCTTGTTCCTGGAAGTCAATTTTCCTTTTCTTGGTATTTCTAAGAAGTTGAGAATTCTCTATCAAGGTCTTTTATGCTGTTGTCATCCAGACACTTCCAGATGCTTTCTCTGAATTGAAGTAGAAATACTTTGAGGATCTAGTATGTCTGGCTCATCCCATACAGAAATTTAATATATTATATTAAGAGTGGTATTGTCATATATGTTATAAAGTATAAGGCCATATATAATTTTCACATTCAGAACGTACATTCTCTGGGTAGATAAAAGTGAAAGTTCATAACATATAAAATCTGCATGTTAACACTTTAGTTTAGGGACTAATTCTCAGTATTAACTAGTTGCTTATTAGCATGCATATTACTAGCATTTTGGCTGTTTATTAGTACTTATAAAGCACATGGTAATGCTTTATTCTGCATGACCATATTTTAGATCCCTTAAATGACATAAAATAGATATCTGTACAAATTGTAATATTGTACAAAAGTAAATTTTAAATACATTTTAAATATATTAAATAAAAGCAGGCTATATGAGTAAAATAGATTTTCATGAACATTAAATAAAAAATAAAATAAAATAAAAAATTACCCCAAATACTTGAATGCTGTTTAATGCTGTGTATGACTCAAACATGCCTGTTTCTTTTCAATATTTATTCAATATTTATCTATACACCTAACCGACCCATTTACAGTTGTAAGTAAAGAGAAAAGTACTTTATGAATGTGGGTCTGTTTTCACAGTGTAATCCGTCCTGCCAGAGGAACTCACAGTAGCCTGACCATCTGAGGATAAGCAGGACCGCAATGTCACCTTTGGTACCTTAAGCGTTATATTAGTACTGCTGATCTGGAGGATAACTAAGGCAGCACACAAAATGCTTGACGTAGCCATGTTTATGGACTAAATTTTGTTAGGAACCTTATGTTTTAGAGTATACACACAACACAAGCAGGTTAAACCCAGTCTGGCTTGTATAGTAGGAGATTTATGAACCTTAATAAACACCTCATGGATATATATTGCATCCACCTGTTAGTGGAAACTTGATCTATGTACAACAGCACGTGGAGGGTTATGACTTTACATCACATGCGTGTTTGGGGATAAATTAACCACAGCACCCTTGAATAGTTGATTTAAATCACTACTTGTAAGACGTACTGTATGTAATTGCAGGTTTCTTTCTTTTGCCTAAATATAGTCTTTATATCAAAAGGTGATATTTACCTTGTTTATTTATTTATGACATTTTCTTCACACATCCCATTTCGTATATTTAAAATAAAAAAGTCTTTTTGAGAAGTACTCAGACTTTATTGCTGGCAAATTGTTGCTTGTGGTGGAAATGATGTGACAACTGTGACAGTCATAATGTGAGTAAAAATGTATGTACCATACTTTTTCATTAAATATGTAAATGATTTATATTTAGCCATTATTTTTAGATCATCATACACATTGTAACAACAACAACAACAATAAAAAATATATATTTATGTTAAATGTTTATATTTTAAATAGCAAATCTGGGTCTGCTATAAGAATTAAAAATAAAATGTAGAAATAAATAGCATTTTGAAAAGTAGCAAAACTAAATTAAGAAAGAGTAGTAAAAGTAATGATTTGTGTAAAAACTGATGTATTGCACATTTTCATTAAATATCTAAATGATGGATATGTATCTGTTTTGTTAGATTTAAAAAAATTGCTATAATAATAATAATAGTAATAATAATAATAAAAAAATATGATATATGCTCATATTTTAAATTGTATGCCTGGGTCTGGGACAAGAGTCAAAAAATATAATATAAAATAAACTATGAAGAAATAGTAAGACATAAGAAATACGTTTGTTAGATGGTTTTTATTTTACGTTATATTGTTTAAATAAAATCAACCATCACCCCTGTCCATAGAATTTAATTTTATAAAATGGTCAAAGAGTTTGTATGGCATTTGTATTTAACATTACTCAGATTTTCATTTCTTGTTTAAACTGATCAACTTTCCCAAGATCTCTGAAAAAGTTCTGTAAAGTCAGCAAAGAGGCAACACAGACCTATAGATTATAGTCCCAGACAAACTTAAAGCGTGATATTAGGGGTCTTAGCTCTGTCTGGGCCTTCTGCTGAGTTCAGTCAGACAGAACCACAGTGGCTTCCCTCAGTACAAGTATGAGTTGAACTTAGAACGGATCAGTCACACTTGACTAGCTAGAACCCCCACACATGCTCATATATACACACACACGGTCTTTATGCCCTTAAGAACATTTCAGTCTTTTAATGCTAATGTCCAGACACATTGCTTTAGGATTAACCATCAGACTGCAGGTGATCACACAAAGAGACTAAAGTCTATTCTTGTTTTAAACTCCATCTGACCATATGATACAGAAATAAATGTATAAACACCATGCAAATTGTCACAGAACAGACAAGATACACTGTTCACTCAAAGCTAATCTGATGAATCAGTGGTGAATTACTGCAACCGGAAAAAAAGAAAAAAATAATAACAATATTTTCATACACATTCTGGTATAAAGAATCAGGAATTTAAAAGTGCATAAATACTTTTGGAGAATAAATCTGAAGAACAAAGACTGTGGATAGCTGTGGTATACATGAGAATATAAAAATAATTATTTTGAAAAATAAACTGAATAAACTTGAAAAATTCGCTGCAGTACCCATGAAGTAGCCAGAGGTGTGGAAATTAATAATTAATGATGATTGCTGTTATAGCTGTTATAGCATTTATATTACATTTATACAATTGTATTGTACATACATGTATGCCACCTATGAGCAGCTTTGTAAATACACATACAGTTGAGGTCAAAAGTTTACATACACCTTGCAGAATATGCAAAATGTTAATTATTTCACCAAAATAAGAGGAATCATACAAAATGTGTGTTGTTTTTATTTAGTACTGACCTGAATAAGATATTTCACATAAAAGATGTTTACATATGAAGAGTTTTTTTTTTTTTTTTTTCAAAAATCATGTTTTTATTGTGTTTTATTGTGTCAGTTAGTTGTATATTTTGTGGTTGTTATGTTTACTTAATCAAAATAACCCAACTGCAGTTTGATTGAGATTAATTGGAATGCACAATTACAATACATGATTTTTGAAAATTGTTAAAAATTAAGTTATCTGTTTTTGCAAATGAACTCTTCATATAGTCCACAAGAGAAAATAACTGTTGAATTTATAAAAAAAATACCCGTTTGAACGCTTGATTCTTAATACTGTGTTGTTACCTGAATGATCCACAGCTGTGTTTTGTTGTTTGGAGATAGTTGTTCATGAGTCCCTTGTTTGTCCTGAACAGTTAAACCCACTGTTCTTCAGAAAAATCCTTCAGGTCCAGCAAATTCTTTGGTTTTTCAGCATTTGTGCGTATTTGAACCCTTTCCAACAATGACTGTATGATTTTGAGATCCATCTTTTCACACTGAGGACAACTGAGGGACTCATATGCAACTATTACAGGTATTAAGGTATTAAAAAAGCCCCTGGAAATCAACTGCAGTGGCCAAATATGATACATAAATGGAAAAAGTTCATTTCTGACCATGTATCAGATGATGAAAAAAAAAAGAAAATCCTTGAAGGTGGGACCCAAATTATATCTACTGTAGGGTCCAGTTTTTTTTTTTTTTTTTTTAATGTTATTTCATCAGGATAAAAGTTGAGGATAAAAGTAAACGATATCTAGATGTTCATCAGCATCAAGATATTGATCAAAATGTATTTGACCAAAAATGTCAACATGCCAGTTCCTATTGCACTGGTGTCATTCAACAAAGTGATGAGCAGCACAGCTGCATGTGTGCGGCATCTTCACATTTACATAAGAAAACAAAACAATCTTGCTTTGGTTCTGGAACATTGTACATAGCATTCAGAAGCCATAAAACTACTGACGCTCTGCAGCCACATCACAGCCAGATTCTGGGTTTTGCGGTCTCGCTCTGAGAACCATCTCCAAATACAAGAGTGCCGCAGGACATTCTGTTCCCAGCTCGTGCTGTGAAAGCTCCAATCAGCGCTGAAAGAGATATCCCACAATCCTTGATCCTACTGCGCTCAAACCCAGCTTTTTGTTTTTGTATGGCATCCAAGAGTTCAAAGTGTTCCCCTCTGGTGAGACAGCAGAGAGGCTCTTTTTTGGAAAGGAATGAGTTTTTGAATCGAGTCGCCACCTGTAGTTTACACACGGAGAACGTGGCTCCCAGCTGCCAGTCGCTTTAGATCTTATTCCGTGAATACAATGGCACAGTTTCAGCTGATCACATGGCAGGGCCGCGTCTGGACGATGCTGTTTTTCTCATAGCCTGTAAACACGGCCGTGACCCTCCCCGGATACGGCAGGGGGGGCTTCTGAGGACAAGGAGAGGGCCTCCTCTCTTCTCTTTCATCACATATTGGGCAATTGCTTCACAGAAGTTAATTCCTGAAAAATGGACGGGAGAATTTTTATGCATAGGCATACATGTGAACGTGCATTGTACGCAATGGTTGCATCTGTCTGATTTTGCAGCTGTCTTGTTTTGTAGTAAAATTTTTACAATTATATTATATACGAAACTTGTTGTTAGAGACTATTTAAATATATATATTTTTCTTTTTAACATAAACCTCAATAAATGCTTCAAGTAAAAAAAAAAGCCAGGTTAAAATATAAGATCATCATCTATGCAATTTAACACATGAATGTACCTTGTTTTAATGATTGGAGACGTTTTACTGGAAAAAAATGCTGATTAAGAAAATGTTTTACAGCATGAGGAAATTCCTAGACAACATTTTGGAGGGATTGCTTTTTTCCAGGCTTATTCTGTCAAACTTGAATTGTGTGACTAATGTTAAAAAAATTAATGTTAAAAACTTTTAGCATGACTACTTTATTGGCTTCTGTCTCAGCAGGATAATGTAGACCGAGCTGCCAATCACAGACAGGCAGACTTGATTGGACCGGGTTTTCAGCAGTCAACCAATCGGAATTCACCCAGCCATCAAGGTCAGTGAACTAATAATTTGCATGTGCACTTCATACATTTTTACAACAAGATACCCTGGCTCCAATATTTGTAATGACAGTTATTTGTTTTTGGTAATGGTATATGGTCTAAATATCCAAAACAGAGGTAAAGCGTTTTTAATAGATGTGCAGAATTGCTTCTAGTTTAATAACTCACACAATTAACAAGTGAGTATGTGTGGGCATACTTGATTATGGGTGGGGGCCGTCTGTCTCACACACTTGGACTTGGGTGGGGGCTGTCTGTCGTAGACGCCTTTTATAGTTGGAGACTTGCTCATTAAGTTCAAACTGGGATCTATATTCAGGCCTCTTCCGCTGTAAACACTCCAGCAGTTCAAAGGCTTGATTTGTAAAGACACAGGGTGCCACTCATTAAGCCTCCAACCTAATTGTGCCATACAAAAATACAGAGGCATGATATTTGGAGCATGAGATTTAAGCACAATATCGCCTCAGCATGGGAGGTAGAGCCTGAAGTTTTTTTATGAAAGTCTGATGCTGTCATTGAAATAAATGGAGCAGAAATTCTCATTTAGGACTTATCAAAGTACACCGAAAATCCTCACAGCTGTGACTACACTAAATTATTACACCTGGCTATAATAATTTAATGATCTTTAATATTTCATTTGCTGAGTATTTGTCGAACACAGTTACTTTATATATATTTTTTTCTGTTGATTTGTGGATTTTTAACACTGTTTAACAATTGTTCAGACTATTATATAACACTCTTCTTACAACTACATGAATGAATGTATGAATAAATAGCAAAGCGTGTTCCCATGTCTGTTCTTTGACCCTGCAGCTTTCATACTCCATTGAAAACAACAAACTGTGACAACAAAGGTCTTATTTTGGGATGTCGGAATGCAGCTAAGAATAGATAAGAAGCATTTGTACGTCAGATCTCAGATTGAGGCCAGAAATATTTATTGCTGCGTTGAAATCCCATGTGACGTTTACGGCTATGTTTTTACAGCTAAAACCTTTCACATACTTCTAATCTTTTAATAGAGTTAAAGACCACACTCTATTATTTGCTATGAAGTTAACTGGCTTATGAAATTTATTGAAACCGAGTTGCTTTGTTGAAATGTGTCATTGTAGGCTTTTGCCATAAATGGATAACATTTGACGGATCTTAAGTAAATGTTTTGCTTTCTGGAAGCGTGTGGGGTCTGTCATTGATCCTCTCTTGTGAAAGGAGCATTCAAAACTGAGTGGCAATGAAGTTACATTATTAACTGCAAGTATTATTCCGCTTAGGTATTTAGTAAGAATGCATGAGTTCCCCTTCAGGAACTCGAGCTGTGTCGAAACGCTATGAGAACGCCTCCAGCGTGACCACGCTCTGAAACACGTGTGCAAACAGTCCAATGGAGAAGCGAGACGTCACAGGTGGGGTGACGTAGAGACCAGGAAGCTTAAAAGCACGTGCAGTGCATGCAGCCGGCAGCTTCTGTCTTTCAGCAAGCGCTCTGTGTGTGTGTCTCACTCTGTTTTTTTGTGCTAGTTCGCACAGCTTTTATTTGAGAGTGTCACTATGTCCTACAAAGCATTCTTACGAATATAAGCAGCGGCATTTAGACTGTGTGTTCCTCTCTGCCTGCACTATGCCGGGTGGCGATACACACAGCCTATTTGTTGTCTGTTTGGAAGCGAAGCATGGGAGTCAGTTCTCGAGGGAGCTGACTGCCCGCGTTTGCGTTCCCCGCGGCTCAGCTTCCGCTTCTGCTGAGGCAGGGCGGCGGCCGTGATCGTGGGGATCGCATATAGATCTACGGACGGGTTAGAGACGGGTCCGCCCTATCTCTGCCTTTCTCTCTAGATCTAGCGGTCTCTTTCTGGGTCGGAAGCCCGCGCTGCGGTACTTCCCCCTTTGAATGAGAGCTTGTGGCGAAGCAGGCTGTGTCAGCTCCCGAGGGGGCTGACTGCCCGCACACTCGCTGCGCACGCGTCGTTCCCGGAGGGCTCTCTTCGAGGAGGGAGCCCTCGTGAACTTCCCCGCGGCTCGGGTCCGCTTTTGCCGAGGCAGAGCGGCGACTGCGGCCGTGGGGATCGCACATAGATCTACGGACGGGTTAGAGACGGGTCCGCCCTATCTCTGCCTTTCTCTCTAGATCTAGCGCTCTCTTTCTGGGTCGGAAGCCCGCGCTGCGGTACTTCCCCCTTTGAATGAGAGCTCGTGGCGAAGCAGGCTGTGTCAGCTTCCGAGGGGGCTGACTGCCCGCACACTCGCTGCGCACGCTTCGTTCCCGGAGGGCTCTCTTCGAGGAGGGAGCCCTCGTGAACTTCCCCGCGGCTCGGGTCCGCTTTTGCCGAGGCAGAGCGGCGACCGCGGCCGTGGGGATCGCACATAGATCTACGGACGGGTTAGAGACGGGTCCGCCCTATCTCTGCCTTTCTCTCTAGATCTAGCGCTCTCTTTCTGGGTCGGAAGCCCGCGCTGCGGTACTTCCCCTTTTGAATGAGAGCTCGTGGCGAAGCAGGCTGTGTCAGCTTCCGAGGGGGCTGACTGCCCGCACACTCGCTGCGCACGCTTCGTTCCCGGAGGGCTCTCTTCGAGGAGGGAGCCCTCGTGAACTTCCCCGCGGCTCGGGTCCACTTTTGCCGAGGCAGAGCGGCGACCGCGGCCGTGGGGATCGCACATAGATCTACGGACGGGTTAGAGACGGGTCCGCCTTATCTCTGCCTTTCTCCCTAGATCTAGCGCTCTCTTTCTGGGTCGGAAGCCCGCGCTGCGGTACTTCCCCCTTTGAATGAGAGCTCGCGGCGAAGCAGGCTGTGTCAGCTCCCGAGGGAGTTGCCAGCCCGCGCTTTCGCTGTGCACGTTCGCTCTCGGAGGACTCTCTTCGAGGAGGGAGTCTTCGTGAGCTTCCCCGCGGCACGGATCCCGCTTTTGCCGAGGCAGAGCAGCGACTGCGGCCGTGGGGATCGCAGCATAGATCTGTGAACGGGTTAGAGACGGGTCCGCCCTTTCTCTGCCTTTCTCCTTAGATCTAGCGCTCTCTCTCGGGGCTCGGAAGCCCGCGCTGCGGTTCTTCCCCCTCTGAGTGAGAGCTTGCGCTGCTGCGGCTGTCTTTCTCCGAGGAGATTGATGCTGTCCGCATATGAGCTGACTGCATATTAGATCGCTCGTTTCTTCGTGCTCTCGCTTTTAAAGAATACATAAATAACAAGAACGGGGATTCAAGCGATTTATGTGTGGTTTGTTCGGGAGCTGAGCATGTACAGTCCGCCCTTGAGGGGGCGGGCCGTGTTCATTCATAAATGAATAAAATTTATTTACTGCACTCTCACCCTGTACTTTCGCTAAGTGTGTGGATGCTGCCAAAAATAAATAAATAAAATAATGGAAAAAGGGGCATCTGCATTCTGAATCTTACTGACATTTTGTCAGTATTAGCTCATTCTGAGCATGGGCGGTGCGGCATCGAGATGTCGTCCTCGCCCATATGAAAGAACTGGGGTTGTGACTGAACGCAGAGAAAAGTGTGCTTTCTCCATTACAGAGAACCACTTATCTAGGCGTGGTGTGGGATCGACCACGATGCAGGCATGTCTGTTTCCTGCTCGGATCAAGTCATCCTCGCAGCAGTCAAGAGAGTGAAAGTAGGCACTCACTGTGAAGCAGTTTCATAACTGCTGGATCTGATGGCAGCTGTGTCCAACGTGATACCTTTTGGCCTGCTGTTCATGAGACCCCTGCAGTGGTGTCTCAAGACCAAGGGGGTTCTCCCTGAGGGGAAACCTGCTTTGCATGATCAAGGTCACGCGGCGATGCCTATGTGCCTTGGACATGTGGAGGAGACCTTGGTTCTTTTCTCAGGGCCCAGTGCTGGGAGCTCCATGTTGCCGCGTATGCTAGCGACGGATGTGTCCCTCACCGGTTGGGGAGTGGTCATGAGTGGCCACCCCGCCCGTGGTCTGTGGAGCGGTCACCATCCAGTTTGGCACTTCAGTTGCCTGGAGATGCTGGCCGCGTTTCAGGTACTGAAACGCTTTCACCCAGACCTATGAGACTATGGTCCTGACTCCTATGGTCCAGGACCTCTGAGGGCAGGGAAGGCGTGGTCCACCGCATTCTTCGGTGCCCGTCTCTCCTCTGTGCCCTCGGGAGATTAGCCTGCCAACCCTGCCGGTGCCTCAGGGCGCAGCGGTCTCCAGCGAGCCCACACCTCAGTCTTCCGCCCGGAAACGTAGCGGAGCTGGGGAGCTCGCCACCCCTGCGGGGGTCTCTACAGCAGCTAGTTCGGCTGTCTCCTGCCGGTCATCCGTTACAGGACACCGAACTAGCAGCTCAAACAATACCAGAGGCCAGTCTCGGGAGACTGGTTTCCTTAGTAGATTATTTGGCAGCGTGGAAACTACTGCCAAATGTATCTGCTTAGGACCTGCGCACTGTAGAGCGAGGCTATCGCATTCAATTTGGCGCTCCGCCACCACCTTTCAACGGGGTCTCCACTGTGGTGAGCCCCGAGCAGGGTCTGGCAATGGAACAAGAAGTAGAAATTCTCTTGAGGAAGGAGGCCATTGAGGTGGTCCCTCCTCACGACAGGGAGTCCTGGTTCTACAGCCGGTACTTCGTTGTTCCGAAGAAGGATGGGGGTCTGCGTCCCCTTTTTAGATCTGAGACTACTATGAGATTGAAGTTCAAAATGTTGACTTTCAATCAAGTAGTGTCACAGATCAGGTCCGAGGACTGGTTTGTGACAGTAGATCTAAAAGACGCATACTTCCATGTCTCCATCCTTCCTCAACACAGGAAGTTCCTGAGGTTTGCCTGTTCAACCTTGCACTCTCCCCCCGCATTTGAAAGAGCTGGGGTTGAGACTGAACGCCAAGAAGAGTGTGCTGTCTCCATTACAGAGAACCACTTATCTAGGCGTGGTGTGGGATTCGACCACGATGCAGGCACGTTTGTCACCTGCTCGGATCGAGTCTATCCTCACTGCAGTCACGAGAGTGAAAGAAAGCCGGTCACTCACTGTAAAGCAGTTCCAGCGACTGCTGGGTCTGATGGCAGCTGCGTCCAACGTGATACCTTTTGGCCTGCTGTACATGAGACCCCTACAGTGGTGGCTCAGGACCAAGGGGTTTCCCCTAGGGGACACCCGTTCTGCATGATCAAGGTCACGCGGCAATGCCTACGTGCCTTAGACATGTGGAAGAAGCCTTGATTCCTGTTTCAGGGCCCGGTGTTAGGAGCTCCTTGTCGCCGCATAACGCTAGCGACGGATGCGTCTCTCACCGGTTGGGGTGCAGTCATGAGTAGCCATCCCGCCCGCGGTCTGTGGAGCAGTCACCATCTCACTTGGCACATCAACTGCCTGGAGATGCTGGCCGTGTTTCGAGCGTTGAAACACTTTCTCCCGGACCTAATATGCCACCATGTGTTGGTTCGTACCGACAACACAGCAGTGGTCTATTACATCTACCACCAGGGAGGTCTGCGTTCGTGCCCCTTATACAAGCTGGCGCACCAGATCCTTGTGTGGTCCCAGGACAGACTCCTCTCGCTGAGAGCGGTTCATGTTCCTGGGTATCTCAATATGGGAGCAGACATCCCGTCGAGGCAGGGGCTGAGGCCCGGGGAATGGATGCTTCACCCTGAGGTGGTGAAGCAGATTTGGAGATTTTTTGGCCAGGCTCAGCTGTACCTCTTCGTGGCTAGGAGAATGCGCAATGTCACCACTGGTGCTCTCTGACTTATCCAGCTCTACTGGGGCTGGATGCCATGGTACAGACGTGGCCGAGGCTTCGTCTGTACGCTTTCCCCTGATCGCTCTGCTCCCGGGAGTTCTGGAGAGAGTGCGCCGGAGTTTTGGAAGTTGTGGGTGCAGCCCCTGAGGGGGCACACCTCATAGATTCTGGTCTCTCAACTGAGGTTGTTGAGACCATCCTCCAATGCAGAGCTCCCTCCTCGAGGAAACTGTACGCCCTGAAGTGGAAACCTTTCACTTCATGGTGTGGAGACCGCCAGCAGGACTCAGTTAACTGCCCAGTTGGTACAGTGCTGGGGTTTCTGCAGGATCGGTTCTCCACAGGGTTAGCCCACTCCACCTTGAAGGTCTACGTGGCGACTATTTTGGCCTACCACGCCCCTCTGGGTGGCTCCTCAGTGGGTAGGAACCCCCTCGTTACACGTTTCCTCCGCGGTGCGCTGAGGCCTAGGCCTCTGGCCAGGTGTAGCTTTGCTAAGTGTGGTTGGGATGCTATTTCATAGCTTTGAGTCTTCTGACCCTCCCTTCTTGGGGTTCAAGGCTCTCTTCTCTTAAGTTGGCTTCAGAATGCTGTGGAATGTCCACCCCTTTGACTTTAAGGCTCTTTTTCTCTCACCCTAGCTGTGCTCTTCCACACTAGGCAGGGATTTGAAGTCTGGTGGCGTGGGCATCTCGTTCCCATAGCGTTTCGACGCAGCTCGAGGGCCATACTTCTGGCATCCCTGCAGCGCTTGCTTCTCTATTCAGAAGCTGCTGGCTGCATGCACTGCACGTGCTTTTAAGCTTCCTGGTCTCTACGTCACCCTGCTTGTGACGTCTCGCTTCTCCATTGGACTGTTTGCACACGTGTTTCAGAGCGTGGTCACGCTGGAGGCGTTCCCATAGCGTTTTAACGCAGCGTCTCGTTCCCTCGGGAAACCGGGGTTACATACGTAACCTGAGACGTTGTGTGTATACATGATATGATGAGATATGATATGCTTTTTGGATGAACTATCTGTTGGTTTGAGATATTTATATAGCGATATTTACTAGTTCTGGGCTTGAAACGGAAAGGCTGGATAGGACCGCTGCAGAGTTATTTAAGGTATTCCTTTGTTGAGTTCAGTGCGTTTCCTACACTGCATGGTTCTGATGGATCCTTGGGCAGCAATATCGAGGTCATTGCATTCTTTAGAAGAAAGAGAGGTTTTAGTATGGTGGGCGAATAGGGCTTATAAGATTATGGAAGGTGAGGTATATGAAACTCTGATTAGATTGATGTTTCCCAAGAACAGGCTCTGATCCCCATTATTGTTTTTCCAGATTTTCCCTCTCTCTACTCATACTCTGCTCTTTGACTGCCAGGGGCATTTTTACCCGTCATTCTCTTTTTGACTACTTTTACATACACACCAGAAAACTGCAAGAATGCTCTTTAATGAAATGAAATTTATGTTAGTTGCTTACCTTGTAGCTTCAAACTTATATATATTTTTTTCTTCTGTGGAAACAAGATATTTTTAAGAATGCTGGTAACTAAACAGTGTTGGTTACCATTAACTTAATTAACACCATTAACACCTTCATATTCCACAGTTAAAAAGGATGACAAACAGTTTTATAATGACATGAGGGTGCGCAAATGATAAAATAATATACAAGATAACAGAAAGTGATGGGGATGGCATCTGTCAAATTCCAAAAAGACATACATCATGAAAAATAAAAAAAAAAATAAAATAACAAGCTCGGGTCAACAAGCTCGAAGCTGATATTTTGCATTTTGCTAGTGGAATTTTACCATATGAACTGAAATGTGGCCACACTTTATAGTGTGATTTTGCTTATGATAGCTAAGTAACAGAAAGGTATAGAGAAAATTGTTTACTGATGGTGTTGCATTAACTGTATATTTAAGTTAAAGGGATAGTTCACCTAAAAAAAAACTTTGGAGGATCAGGATCACCATGCATCGCCAACACAACATCTCCATCAAAAACACAACTCAGGCTCATATTTTGGTCCCATTTTATATTAAGTGGCCTTAACTACTATGTACTTACATCAAAAAATAAGTACAATGTACTTAATGTGGTCATATTGTATTGCAAAACACTTTTACTGCTATTGAGGTGAGATACAGGTAAGGTTAGGGAGAGGTTTGGTGGTATGGGTAGGTTTAAGGGTAGGTTAAGGTGTAAGGGGTGGGTCAACAGTGTAATTATAAATGTAATTATAGAAATTATTTTTTATATTTAAGTACAATGTAAATACATGTATGTACACAATAAGTGCATTGTATAAAATGATTAATTTCAATGTAAGTACATAGTAGTTAAGGCCACTTAATATAAAGTGGGACCCATATTTTCTATTCTTCCACTCCTTCTCTATATGAATCCCCCACTCTATGCATCTCCCTCCTTCCCTCCTGTCCACCCCTCCAGTATGGTGCTTATATGAAGGCACTGTATTGTTTGACCAACTTGGGAACTCTTTAGAGTGCTGACTATATCTTTGAAAAGACTAGCTCCATTGCCTCCTTTCACATGTATACATCCGTGTGTGTGTTTTTGAGACACATATCTCCCCCCCCCCCACCCCAATGGTCTTCTATGGGACGCTCCTGCCCAAGCGACTCCTCCTTTCCCCTTTTAGTACGCTCGTCTCTTTGTTCACTCACGATTTGCATGTTAATTGTCACCAGCTGGATGGTCTAATGGACTCAGTCGTAAACATGGTGCTATAAAACAAGTTTTAAAACTTTTGCATTTGTCTTTAACAATCTTTGGCATAACTGAACCAGTTTAACCACTATGTCTTTGGCAAAGAATCAGCAGCCTCAAAAGTTGATTAGCTTAGATGTATTTTGTCACTGTGCCACTAATGGAACCAAAAACAGTACATTGTGGTAAATTAGCTCATGCACACCACTGCTAAAATGGACCCATATGGAAATCACTGACATATTAGGGTGTGTACCGGGCATCACCCTTTACTAACTATTGGAGATCTTTTAATTAGACAAATATCCAAGGCCCTGTTTGCATTATATTAATGCTCATCCCAAATGATCCAATCGTAAGTACATTTGAGACGTGTACATTTGACACACCTAAAATAATTTGCGTACACAGGAACCCTGAGCTGTGATTTTTGCTCCACACGTGTGTATCGGTATATCTTCCACTCCGAAGATATCGGCAAAAGTTTTTTTTTTTTGTTTCCAAGGTTAGATTTTCATTTCACTATGTCCCTTACACAATGAATAGCTTATTATTCTTTTATGATTGTTGAACTTACCATATATCATTGCAAACGTTACACTGTGCTCTAAAAATAGACATATTTTATGACATTGTGTCTTTTCATAATCTAAGGAAACGTGCAAGTATGTCAGTGGGGTACCATTGAGATGCAGTGTATCAACTGTACCCGGATTGGTGCCCTATTGTGTCACATGCTGTGTATTTGCACAATGTTATGATAATAGGTTAAAAATCACATTTACACACATGGAAATTATGTAAAAAAATATTTGTGATATTTCAGCTGTCTATAGGTCGCTATGTGTATACAGTAACAGTTCAGTCATAGAAAATAAAATGCATGTGCGTGTTTGTGTACTGGTATTACCTACGTTATTGCCCACGAGTGTAGTAATACCAGTAAATTCTAATCTTATGTGAACATTTTTTTAGGTCCCCATGAGGAAACAAGCTTATAATTCATACAGAATGATTGAAAATGTGAAAATGCAGAAAGTTTTGAGTAATAGGTTTAGGGGTAGGGTTATAGAATATACAGGTATGTATATTGTTATTTTTACTGTTATGTTTACATTTGTACTGTTTGCCATATCTTTTCTAGTGTTAAACATTTGTTCCTATTTTGTTTAACTTAATATGAATTAAATAATGAAATAAATAAATCAGAATTTTAAAAAAAGTACAACTGTAATTTTATAATTTATTATATTTGCAATAAATGGTTAGCCAGCTTTAGAGTATTAAGAATGGGTGTCTCAACTGTACCATGGTACTGTTTCAAGTGTACACCATATGGGAACAGTTGAGGGAAAACTGCAACTTATGTTTCTGATCTGATTATGGAAAATATAAACTGCTTTTGGCTATTATCAATTCATAATATTTTAGTACATAAGCAAAAGAAATATCATGTAAAAAATAACTTCATTTTTAGCAGAAAGTGTCTCTACTGTACTCAGTTTACCCTACTGCCATGTTTAAAGGGTTAGTTGTCATCATTTATGGAAATGTCATTCCAAACCAAATAAAGATACATAGAGCACATCAAATAACAGCAGCTCAAACCTGCTTGATTGATGCCCAGGAGCCAGTGAGATTTGTTCTTATACATGAGGCAAACACAGTTGAGCTTTTTTTGTTATGTTTGACGTATTCTACATATGTATGCTAATTAGTATCTGCTCAGAAAACTTGGATTAATCCACTTTAGTAATACGGGTGACTTTTACAATGTCTTTATGACATTTTTTGAGGCTTAAATATCAGATGAAGGCAATTTTACTTTTCCTGGTCTTAACTAAAAATTGTTTCTCAATTCATTGAAATCGACTAGTTCATGAGTCTGATCCCAACCAGCCATGCACCGGCTCCAGTGCTACAACCACTCCAATGTAAAACAGCCAAAAAAGTTTGCAGAATTTAAATTACGTCAGTCTGGAATTCAAACAGCTCTCTTTGACTATAATCAGATTCTGGCACCGCAGTCTCTACTTTCACAAATACGGTTAGCATTAGTTTAATCAGCTGATTTCCCACCCAGTAATAAAACAGTACATTTGATGCAGTGTTCCCATTGCTGCTGAGTCAGTTCGCATTGCGTTCCGCACTTGCTGAATGCTGAGTACTGAGTACAGCCGGCGGGGCTGAAGGAGCTGTTCTACTGAATCATTCATGTCAGGGATGAGTCCCAGACCCTCCTGATGGGCCTCTACCTGAGCAACACACCAGATTAAAATTTTAATATTTTACAGTATATAAGTTTCAGTTTCTCTTTTTTTCCTCTTTAGAACTGTTTACTTGCCTCATATCCTGAGGAAAAGTTGAAGCATGGGTTCCTGTATTTGCTTTCTCTCTGGATATTTCTTTGGCTCATCCCTAAAAGACAAATTCCTCTTTTCTTAGACCAAAACAGTTATTTTTTAAAGAATACCCTGCTCATTCTTTTCAATATAATGAAAGTGATGAGGCTGTCAGTACATATGACTCACTATATTCAAAGTCTTCTGGTTCACTCTGGCTCACCCGTGATACATTCATGTGAGTATGTGAGAGAAGTAACAACATCTGATTCATGGAGAAATCATTCTTTTGAGCATATTACCAACATTCAGCATTGAAATAATGTCAGTTAAAAAATGCTGAAACAGAGTTTGAAAAATGACAACAAAATACTTTTTAAGATGTACAAAAATGAAGATGTTGAAACATTCCCAAATTGTTTTGTAAATTTGAAAGAATATTCAACAGTGACTCAACCTTCATCCATGATGTTGATTCACCCATGAATAAATGTTGAAATGCCCGCTGGGTTTCAATCAATTGAGTGATTTAGTTCATGTAAAAGGTTGAATCATATTCTAACGAATCAAACTGGAATATACTGGTACCATATACTGTAGGTTTGGAATGACATGAATGTGAGTAAATGATGACACATTTTTAATTTTTGAATGAACATTTTTTTAAAAACATAAAGCTAAAGAGTTGTTGTTGGGAGCTGAATTTGATATTGTAACACAGGGAAATCCATGCCTGTAATAGTCATCGGTGTTTTTCTTCCGGAGTGCCTGCATAAAACCCTGTCTGAGACAGTTATTTTCTGAAATATAGTCCTGCACTATTCACACTCATGCTGGTGGGTGGCTGAGAACAGACAGTGGATTTGCAAAGTCCCAAAAAAAAAAAAAAAAAAAAAAGTCTTTTCTGGTTAAAAAAAAGCCAAATACAGATTGAATTTGTCCTGTGTAAATTGTTTTAATTTTATCCACTTGTTTGTTTTAGCACCCTCTGCTGGATGTACAAAAATATGCTTCTTTAAATGTACAGTAGGTGTTTCCATTACAGCAGGCCAAGTGAATGTACTGTTAAAGCAATAATAATTTACACAAAAATGTGTGGATTATTATTTACTCATCCTCAAGTAATTCCAAACCTGTATGACAGGCTAAAATTCAAATAATGTGTGATTTTCAAACCAATAAACAGGTGCAGTTAAACAAAACAAAAATAAAAAAAATGTTTTATGGTTTTTGCATCAAGCTTTAAATGTGCAGTGTCCATTCATTGTAATTCCATGGAAATTAGTGACAAGAATATATGTGAACTTATCCTTTAAATTACTGAGGTTATGATCTTAGATTTAGAAGTACAGTTAGAATGACATAGATGTTTGCCAGAAATGTGGTTCAGAGTGCCGTTTTGTCATGCTGTTAATCGATGTTCAATTAAAATAACCTGTCAATCACCACTCTCTCTAGAGAGAGATAGACCTGCTTGTCGAGTTTCAAGGGACAGGGAACAGCGAGCACATAACAAACTTGTAGTATGAAAACAAAACTGCTGCTTTTTAAAATCAATTTGTGGATTTTGTTTTATATTTTTATTTTATTTATTTTTGTATCATTTCATTTTTACGCATAACCAAGAAATGTGTCCCTTTTACCCCATGGCGTGACTTCACTCTCAGCCTCTTCACTGTGCTAAAACCCAAGTGTGTGAATGTATCTTAGCTCTCCAGGATCTCTAAGTAGAGAAGGGGCTTACCTGTCTCTATTAATACATAGGGATCAGCTGATTATCTGATGGCTTTTCAGAAAAAGGTCTTTCAAAGGGCACAGGTACACATAGGGTACCAAGTAAAGCATAGAAAAAATATGCATATATCATATATAAAAAGGTGCATATATCAGTTCAAATATGACTAACAGTGTGAAACTATGCTACAATATATGAGCGTATTAAATTGCCCTCTAGTGGTGTAATCATGAAATGCATCTCTGAAAGTTAATAAATTGTTTATGTTAGTTCCAGTCCATGATACCTTTTGTTTACATAATACTATGTTACAAACATAACAAAATATTAAGTATAGTAATGGCTGTGACATGAAACACGACTTTTCCATATCACTGCATCACTCCTCAGCACCTGCAAAGGACAAATATTTATATTAATCACATGTAGGGAAGAAAGATAGCACATGATAGTTTCCCTTGATACAACATAATTTAGTGAACATTTCATATTTGTCTGATAAAAGGAAACAGTTAACTAACAGACTTGATATTTAGTATATATTTGATAGTATTTTGTACATATAATAGTGTTTTATCTACCTCTTTCTCTCTCTGGCAGAAGATGACGTGGATTTGGAGGCTCTGGTGAATGATATGAACTCATCCTTCGAGAGTCTGTACACGTCTTGCAGTGTGCAGACTGAATCCACTCCATTGCTGCACAATGGCCAGCCACATCGTCCCACCGCCTATCATTCTCTGCCTCAGCCCACCTCCCCACACCAGAGACTGCGCCGCTCTCAGCCCATGCACATCCTCGCTGTCAGGTATATATTTGGCCCCAAAAACAGTTTGGACCCTAAAGCCACACGTATGAATGTTATTGTATTATTTTAAAGAAACATAGCACACTTTCAAAGCAAGGCATTTAACATTAACGTTTTCCTTGCTAAAAGTTTTTCCTTACTAAAACGTTTTTCCTTACTAAAATCCAGAGTACTAAATCTCTGGATCAAACACAGGAGAAGAAGAAGCAGAAACAAGTGATTGTGCATGTACGCAGATGCATATGTAAAAATAACATAATCATCAAACATTAAACAGAATACAAATCAAAACTGCCTAACGCTACTGAATAAAATGTTGACCCAGGAAGAGGTTATAGGATTGTGCAAGCTTTGGGGGTGTTGATGGAAGCAATCTACTATATCTATGTTGTTTTGATCATTGTTCTGAATGTGAAAGACAAAGCAGGCTCAATGGAAATACGTGCTTGTTGAAACGTTTCTGCAGCAGCAATATTACGTACATTAGTGCATGTTTCACAACAGTGGAGTGTTGCTAAAAGGTTAATGCTCTATTGTGTTGGAAAATAACCCCAACACCAAATCCAACCCTAAACCTACCCGATAGTGTTAACACATGCAAAAGCAATATAAAAACTTGTTTGCTGATGCAACTGTGGTTATACACGTCTTTGAACTGTTATATATGTTCTTTTGAAATATATGTTTTGTTATTCATACAACAAAATATTCTGGTGGCCATGAAAATTTTGTGAAAATGATGAAAATGAAAATGCCAGCGGCAGCAAAAAAACAAAAACAAAAACAAAACAAAGAATTAAGAAGTTAATCGGTCTGAAATTATTAAAACATTTCAAAATAAAGACAAAATGTATTTGACAATTTATGGTTGTTCATCATTAAGGGAACATGGTCCTTGTGACTTCATTAAAAAATCACTTTTGTTGCTGAAAAGTTAGTTTTTTGTAGGTGTTAGTTTGCATACATGCAAATGATACTTGCTTTGATATTGTGTTATTAAATAGCAAAATTCATGCTTTTTTTTTCGTGTAAAAAATTGTGTTACCTGGTTGCCTTAAAATTTTAAGTTTAGTCAACATATCAGTTAGTTGTCACCTAGTACTAAACTTATTTGAGTTGACCAAACTTAAAATATTCTACATATTCTACATAAACTTAATAACTACCATACTAACTACTGATAAGCAGCAAATGAATAGTTTATTGAGGCAAAAGTCATAGTTAATGGTTTGTTAATAGCAAAAATTGTGCATTGACCTTAAAATGAAGTGACCAAGCACATCATAAACACACAACAATAACGAAATAATGAAAGCAGTGCAAATTACATTAAAACTAATACACAAAAAAAGATTTTTCCCAAAACAACACTTTTCAGCTTGGCTTTCTTTGTCTCCATCAAGAATGGTGCTCCTTTTATTTCATTGCTCTGTTGTACTGAAACCACTGAGAATAAATGGTTTCCATTTGGTGAGCGTGTTTTTCCCTCTCAGCTGTGGATCAGAGCAGGAAGTTGAGCATAACGAGCTTGTGAACGAGGGTTCACTCAAGCAAAGGTTCATTGAGAGGTTACCGTTCAGACTTTTCCATATCACACACTCCCTTATGTTCTCAAATCCATGTCATGAATGTCTGTGTTTCAGTTTTTCTCTGAAGTCCCCACTTCAAAAGGACTCCCCAACTACTGACTTCAAAAAATGGCCTAAATGCTAATGTTGCCCAAAGCCTTGCCCAAACCGAGAGTAATACCCTCAGTGAAAGCTTGCAAGACAAGGTTCTTTGTGCATTTCATGTCTGTAATGTAACCCTAATTCTGAGATTTTATTTTATTTTGCCAGAAGACTTCAGGAAGAGGAGCAACAGTACCGAACGTCCTCTCTACCTGCCATCCCCAACCCTTTTCCTGAGCTCTGCAGCCCTGCGAGTTCCCCTACTCTCAGCTCTGGCTCCTTACCTCAGTGTCAGCCCTCAGGCAAATATGTAAGAGACCCTTTATTCTCATTCCTCTCTCTTATATTGGAAATGGAAATTCTGACATTGTTTACTCATCCACCCATGTCATTCTGACCCAACATAATTTTCACTCTTCCATGGAACACAAAAAGATTAATTCTGAAGAAGTTTTGTGCAAAAACTCATTTTCAGGAATCATTTGTACATAGTGACCACTGTCATGCTCCAAAACCACAAAACAGCATAAAAGTAGTTCAAAAGAACTTCTGATCCATATCATAGTTTAATGTGAGGAACACACTGAAATGTAATACATTTTTTGCTTAAAATCTGTTGTCAGTGGCCATAGTTTGGTGCATCAGTGTGCTTATATGTTTTTTAAATGCAAGTTTGAATTATATTTTAGAGAGGGAAAACAGCTTAAATTTTAGTCTGTTCATCTCACAAAGTCATCATATGATCTCAGATTTTTTTTTTTTTAATTAATTTATTTTTTTTTGTGGTTTTTGTGGAATTTAACAACTGGTGTCAGTACTGTATAGACTGTCATTTATGAAAAAAAGTTGCAGAAAGTTTCTTAAAAAATGTCATTACTTCTGTGTTCCATGGAAAAATTAACAGCACAATGGTTTGAAGCAACATTAAGGTTGAGAAAATAGTGACAGATTATTTAGGGTTATTTTAAAAGGCCTCTCAACGATTTGTATTAGATTTGTAGATGTTACTGTTAGGACAACATGGGTGTTGTTTTAGTTACAGCATGCTGAAATGCATTTCAGTGTGGTGTATTGCTTTAACGTGTGTCCAGACACTCGTTTCTCAAGAAATGTGTCACTTCCTGTACAGTGTGACTCACATACTCTTACAGTAAGAGTTACAGCTCACTTACAGTAGTAATAAAAAGTTATGTTCACTTGTATATCCCCTAAAACATAATCATAACTTCATCCAGAACGTAATAAGATCCTTTTGGGAATTTTTAGTGAACTTTTTGTTGTTAACGGGATGGAACAGATGGAAAGTCGCAAGAAAATACTGTGAAAAGAGAAGAGGTGTGACTGGGAAATGATGGAAGACAGATCTGAACTCAGATTGCCCACATACAAGGACCACCGTGTAA
Source organism: Labeo rohita (assembly GCF_022985175.1). Classification (NCBI taxonomy): domain Eukaryota; kingdom Metazoa; phylum Chordata; class Actinopteri; order Cypriniformes; family Cyprinidae; genus Labeo; species Labeo rohita. Next base: position 29,531,250 of record NC_066884.1, on the reverse strand, counting down.
CTTATCTAAGCATTTGCCATATGCAACACGATGCTAGACCATAAGTTTGTCATTTTTAAGATAGTCGTATATGTGCATGTGTGTCTGTGATGATACTCACACTTGTATGTGTTTGTATACATTTCACGTACATTGTTTGGATCTCTTTGTGAGAGCATCTGTTGTGTGCGTGTGTGTACTGTATATATAGTTATCTCTGGACCCCTGGCTGTCATGTGTGAGCTGACTGAGGCCCTGATATATTCCTGGAAAGCCTTGTCATTGCTCCAGGCTAACCACCTCCATATGGGGCCACGGTCTGTTACCGTAACACAGTCCCCATGTTACCGTAAAAATCGCTACAGACATTAATCAATTACTCTAATCCCTCTCTCTTTACTTTTATTGTCTTGTGGATGGAACCCAGTAGGGGTCTAAGTGTTAGAGAAGACTTTTGGTCTGTCCAAAAGAGAAAACAACCTGGAAGAATGCCTGGAAGTCATTTAAAACAGCTGACAAATCTTCAGTGACTGATGATGCCCATAAATGTAATCAAGATATCAAGCTCATTGCCTGTTGTTTGTATGTGAAGTGAATGTGAATAGCAGACGTTATTTTGGAATATTTCTTGCAGGGCCTTCAAACATATGACCCGACATTGTGTTTACAAAGGATGTGAGCACCACGTCTCAACACGTCAGATTAAATCACCTCCATTCTGATTAACCAGGGTGTGCCATTAGAAGTGCTGATTGAGGCGTATTGTTATGTAGTGTTTATATTTTTGACATGACTTTTTTTTTGTTTTCTTCCATGGAAAATGAAAGTAGAAAATTCTGAAGAATATTATAGTGACCATAGTCTTGCTATAGCCTGGAGCTATTTGCTCCAAAACCCACAAAAAGACCATAAAGATACTTTAAAAAGATCCCATGAATTAAAAAATATAAAATAAAATATCTGTGAAAAATTTTCATAGCTCCACCTATAGCCGGTAGCCTTGTGTACAGTAATGTGCAGCTTGGTACTTCCAGCATATCTTGACGCAATGTCTGTAACTTCCAGTGTAGACATGATGAAAGGCAGTAAAACTGGATTGAGAAAGAATGAAAGATTTTTAAGTTAGTTCACGGCATTTGTTATTGTTTATTAGTAAAGCCATGTCTCGCCACATGTGTGGAATTTGGCATATTTGTTTCTTTTTCACTATGTATATATGATGTTAGTGTAATTTTTTATTTTTTTTTCATTCATTCACTCACTCACTCACAATAAATCACTTCACAAAAATGTGGACATTCACCTCATTTTGTTTTAATTTGAACATTATTATACTGAAGTACTAATATACATTTGTATGCAAAGAATTCCATAATTTCAGTGCTGCAAAAGTAAAGGCCCAAAAGAACTTAACTTAAAGTGATGAACGAAGTCATTACAATATACCCAAAAAATATTATGCATTGGGTTTTGAAGATGCGTAAAATAAAAATAGTAGAAGACCCATCACTGACCCCCGTGGAACACTATGAGTAACTGTGATGGGCTTTTAATTTTAACTTTAGTGCGTTATTTGATTTCACATTTAACTTAAGTGTGAAGTCTCTTTTTGTCTGCTGACACAAAAGAAGAAGACTTTAAAGAATGTGTGTAACTAAACCATTGATGATTCCCATTCCATACTCTGGAAGTCAAGGGGGACCATCAACTGTTTGGATACCCATATACTTTAAAATAACTTATTTTATGTTTAACAGAAGAGATAAACTCATACATATTTGGAACAACTTGGGGGTAAGTAAATGATGACACAATTGTCATTTTTTGGATAAACTATCCCTATAAGTATATGTAATTTCACAGTTACTTCTTTTGTCTTTGAAATAAGACGTCCTGCTGAATATACTGACTATAAACTAAAAAATACTTTAATGCCATTTTTCTTAAAACTTGCATGCCATTTATTTAAATGTTGAAAAAAAATATATATATATAAAAAATAATAATAATAATTACAAAATATTAACTGTAAATGTGAAATCAAATATCACACTAGAGTTAAAAATGAAAACAGGTCCTTTAGATACATTTGTCAGCACTTCAAAATCAGTGTATGTCTTTAAGTCAGAGCAAAAGATTGCTAAAACAATTATTAAAAATGTATGTCAAAGTAAAACTTATAATTTGACATTATTACAAATTGCACTTTATAAGCGTGTACTTAAGTGTTTTGAGACACTTAAAGTGCACTTATATGTGGCCTTTTATTTCATTTAATTATTTGCACATTATTTTTTTTAAATATACCTTTTTAAGTGATTTGAAGTATGCTAAAACTACACATTTAATGCAATCAAGCATACTTCTTTTTCACTCAGTTGTGGTTTCTTTCTTTAAAATGAATGCCAGATTGAAACTATTAATTGCTATTTATGCTGTTACATTCCTGCTATCATAGTCAAGTTTGGCATGTGTTTTCAAATACACTTTGGGACCACTGTAAGTGTCTGCAGAGTGTTGTATAGAGGCAATATATTGCATTCCGAAAATCATGTGTGTTATGAAGTGGGTTTCTGGACTCTTTTACATCTTACCTTCCCACAGCTGCCTCTGGTTTGCACCCCCTGGATAGTTTTTCTCAAATGCACGCTCAAAGAAGTGCAGATGTCTGACGGCCTGCTTGCCTGGTAAGAAACAAGACGTTTTGTGTTTACAGAATTTTCCGAGCTGCGGGCGCTTTCTGACAGGCCCCCATTGCTTTCCCAGATCCCACGCGGAAGGCACGCGAACCAGAGCACTTCCACAAGCCAGCAGGCCCTTTGAAAGCACAGCATGGCTCTGCAAATTCAGAAATCATACAAATTTCATGTGTCTCCTACCTGACTTTATTTGTAAGGGTTTATTCCATTCTAGAATCTTCCACCCTTATCAGAAATACAACAACAGCACAGCGTGAGGGGGAAAGAAAGAGATAGCGAGAGAGCAATACGTAGGCTTTAATCCATTTAAAGCACTCACTGACATCAGGTTCTGGCACCCAACGAGAAGGCCTGGAACTGAAATAAGGGGATGAGCAATATGCTTAATAGTATCTTACCTCACTTTAATGTGTTGATGCATTTTTACTCTAGGGTGAGGTAAGCGGCTGGAAATAACCCAGAACTGGGAAGGGCTCGCAGGCTCATCAAGCCCACACAATACGGCACAACTTGAGATAGGATGAGGAGAAGTGCTTACTGTGTTGGGTTTGCTGCAGACGTTGAGGTGTGGTATGGGCAGAGGTTGCCAATTGGTCTGAGGTCATTGTGTCTGTTTCTGTCATAGCAGGAGGTGATATTTAAGCAATATCACATCAGCAGAGTGTCGTTATTCCACATATCAGAACAGGTACAGCTGTGCTGATATTCAGACTGACAGAATGATTGGCAGTGTGATATTGCACTGATATTTTATCAGTACAGCATCACAGCTGCAATCATGCTGTTGACTCATGCGAGACCTTTACAATAGTTGCTCATGAATGAGAAGTTAGTGTGTCCGAGATATTGTCTTTAAATAACCACATTTGCGTAAAGAACAGAACACGGTTGGATGTTATCTGTACTGTTAACCTGTCAGAACCTGTGTAAATGACATCAACTGATCTTTCATATTCCTATACACGAGTCTGTCCATTTAAACTGCCCTCGCCATGTGTAGGGTCCATATCAGCTGGATCACAGTTTCAGTTTCTAAGTATGTTCTTGTTTGTTACACTGCTTTCTTTTTGTCATTGTGTTTCATTTAGTTTGTTGTATTCCCGGTGTATATATTATCGGACTGATGCATACTTTCTTTGTCTATGTTAATCTTGTTTCTACAAATAATGCTGCATTTAGACACATACACAATTATTTCTAGTTACTTTGTCTGTTTTTTCTCCACCAATGAACAAAGTAACCAACAAAGCTATGGCGTAACAGTTGCACATCTCCAAGCAAGTAGTGGTGTTTTGTATCCGAGTAAAACAACATTTTTGACTGAATCAGTTCAGTGAATGATTCAGTGATTCACTCACAAAGACAGACACTTTTTTCTTCCTGAATGAATCAGCATTTTGAAAAAATTGGTTAAATATTCCCAACCTGTCGCTCTTTCTTCTGTGGAACACAAAAGAGGTATTTAAAAAACAGCTTTCAAAATGTATTTAGTTTTTTGTATTATACATGAAAAAGAAAGTCCTACAGGTTTGGCATGAAATGAGGTAAAGAGAGAATTTTTATTTTTTTTTTATCAGTGGTTGACAGTACCAGTTTATAATTCATCTGTTGTACCTCACACAGCCAATCAGAAATGCTACATTGCTACTGTATTTATTTGTGTTGGCAAGGTTTAAAATCCTTTTTTAGAGCATTGATTTCATGTTCCATTAGTAGGCAATACTCTGATGTTGTCATGCAAGAGCATTTACACTACACATGCAATGTAGCCATTTGCATTCCTGACAAAGTGTGGTTTTAGTGATGTGATCATAATTTTTCCAAGATGCAATGCATTCCAAGACCCTCTTTTCATTGTAGCTTTTCCAGGGGTTGTGTGTCTTACTCAATGACACAATGGTGATAACAGAAACCTTGCAGGGCTTGAATCTACATAGTTTTGACAACTTAAAGGTTTAGCCACTATGCTTTTGGTTATACCACCATGCAAACTATGTTATGTGTGTACATGTTATCACACCATTCACCCAAACATGTTGCCCTGTGATGCCAAGACAGTACGGACCGCTATTCCAGGGAAGCCTGCAGTGTAATCCATTTCCTGATCCTCCTGATCCTTTGTGCACTGAACTCACAACTGGTTCATCTCATTGTCTTAGAGGGGTAAATAAAACTTCTGGTACTCTGAGGAACTCTAGGCCTCTGTTTGTTCAGAGCAGAGTTCCATGTGTTTCATATTGGGAGAGATGTAAGGACTGGTGCAAGAAATATACCTGCTGTTTCAAAGACATATTACTATAGTATATAAAAAAAGAAGCTATGCTACGTTGTGACTACCATATTATTTATGTTGTATTCAATGTATGTCAAAGAATACCATGTAATACTATGGTATTACATTCTTTGTTGTCTACCTATACCAAAGTACTGTGATATACCGTAAATCATGGTACATGGTACTGACTACAGTATACATATACCATGGTATTTATACATTGTGTTCCAGTGTACTTCAAAGAATACTGTGTAGCCTAAAACATGGTATTACCATACTGTCATTTCCGATTTCATACTTTTCTTTACAAAATAATACTGTGGCAGTACCATGGTACATTGACCTTACTCGATACTAATACTATTGTACTTTGAAATATAACATGATACTAAAATTTGTGTACCATGATATTATATTTATATGGTACACCCTACTCTAAAAAACACTGGGTTGTTTTTTAATCCAACCGCTGGGACATGCCTGTTGGGTCATTATGTTGGGTTATTTTTCCAGTGTTGGGTAGTTTGTGTAGTTTTTGTGTAACCCAGCTGTTGGGTTAGTGGCTGGGTCCATCTCACTCATCGCTGAAACTATACACCCCTCCCCTCCCTCCGATGAAACAACCCAGCGCTGGGTTTGTCCAAATTTAACCCAATGCTGGGTTTGTCCAAATTTGACCCAGCGCTGGGTTACCAAAATAACCCAAATTGGGTTGTTTTAACTCAGCGTTTTTTTGTAGTACTGTAGTGTAGTACTTCCAAGAATACCATAATACATGTCCAAATGCAGTACAATGGAACTTGTTTGTAAATTATAGTTATAGGTAACACTTTATTTTGATAGCCCGCTGTAAGTAAACCAGTCATTAGAGTATTAGCAGACTGTCTGCTCAATATCTGCTGAAAATTTAGTTTCATGCTCCCCCAACAGGGGGGAGTAACTTTGCATGGACATGTTGATTTATTCTACTAACCCTAACCTTAACCTAACCAAATCTTAACAAAATACTCTAATGTGAGTAAGCTGACATGTGGTTGCAAAGTTACTTACAGTTAGCGGACTATCAAAATTAAGTGGTTATAACATGGTTATATATGATTTGATACTTTTGAAAATGCAGGGTTACTATGTGACTCATAAAAAATGAGCTCAGATCTGAACTGTGTGTAGGATCCTGAAAGGTTATTTTGAGAAATGTGTGTCAGGTGTTCCTATTATATTGCAGCTAAATTACATAGCTAGGAAGAGCTGTAACACCTAAGTGTATTACAGATAGCTTTTCACCCTCCCGGTCACCCGTGTGATGATGCAGTACGTGCTGGTTTAAGCCGGCGGTGTGTGTGTGTACGTGTCACATCACACATCCAGGTGAGCTCCTGGGCATAAAATCCGCAGAGTGGATTTGGTTCTCTCTGCTGGGCTGATACCAGTCACAACAGAGCTGTTGACAGATGCTGGCTTGGACACTGGCCAGGCTGTGGTTTAGTCTAAGGCTTCTCCAGAGTCAAAGAGCCAATTTTATCCTTTAGCCCACTGAGCAAGTCGCAACCTGCCTGGATTACTGGCTGCTAAGTACAGTTGTGACCGAGAACAGTGATTTAAGCAGTTCCTTCAGAAGGGACACAAATTAAAACAAGCCGTAGAGTAAACGCTGCCAATATACTAATGCCATCTTACTGAGGTGCACTCCCATAAACCCTTGTCCTAAAGGTATCTTGACCCCAGTGAGCCTGAAAACACCCCAACCTGATTCCCTGACCCAGAGACTAAAGCACATTCCTGAACATGACCTGCTGTCTCATTGTAACCTCTAAATATCACTGAACTCTACTAGAGAAATATAATTCCATATGTGTTTACGGGGTCACATTTAATAAATCAAGATCGCAAGGTCCTCACTGTAGAGATACAGCATTGTAGTTTTCAAACTAATATCTGCAAAGGACTTACTGTTTTCCTTATTGTTTAAATCCTTCCCGTTCACCAGGGTTAGTGATTGTGCCCTGAACTGCTTTGTCAGCATTTTGAAGACTTATAGCTGAGGAGCTCCGAGTTGTCAGCATAGAGCAGCTGGATTCATGTAGGTCACGCATACGGCACGTAGCCGTCAGGCATTAGGCTCTCATCTGGAGTGCAGGAATGCATGGCTTTCAGAGGAACAAAAAAAAAAAAAAAAAAAAAAAAAAAAACTAGGACAGAGAAAAAGAGACAGAAGGAAAGCCAAAAATGTGCTATGTGCTTCTTTGTCAGCAAACATTTTGAATAGAAAAATTCAAACAAGTAACTTAATTTTGTACACCAGTTATGTCCAGAAAAAAATTTGCAAAAGGGAGGTGGAGAAGAAAATTGCATGCACTCTACATTCTAGATCGTATGCAGTGTTCAGAGTTTTCAAATTTACTTTTTGTCTAGATGTTTCATCAGATGAACAAATGTTGGCAAATAACAGTACTATCCATTGAACACACTGTACTTTTATCCCTCACAGCGCTACCCTGACTAAGGCCTATCACGTAGACTTAGTGTAGTAGAGTGGACAGTACCATACAGAATTCCTTGTTTTAAATGTGAAAGCACTTTCACCTTTGGCCTCATTCTTCTGCTGGCTCAGTTTGAGAACCTCATTCCAGCCGGTTCCTTACCCCATTCAAAACATGAGTACTCTGGTTAATGATGGCTTAGAGCTGGACCCTTCAAAAAGGTTCAGCTGTATCAAAGGCCAGAGGTTAACTGTTTAATCCTTGGAGGAAATTTTAAAAGAATTTATTAAAAAAGTAAGCTTATATCATATCCATCCGTTCACAGATATTTCAGTATTTTTTGGGACAAAGAAGTTTGTTGTATCTGTAGATGATTGAGACACTATGCCATTATTTTTTCCCATCAGCAAACATGGCATTTGACAAGTTGGAAAATGAAATATATGACCCTTTAAACCGATGTGATTGATGTGGTGCCTGAGCAAGACAAGCCAGTCTTTTGAAATGTTTTATAGCTTAGTCCCACATCACCATCTGTTCATGAAAGAACAACCAAATAATCCCATCGCCTGGGCTTTTGACCATTGCTCATTCTTAATTCATAACATTTGTTTAAGGAATAGTTTGTTTAAAAATGGAAATTCTGTCATCAGTTACTCACTTTCATGTCATTCCAAACTTATAATGGCTTTCGTTCTTCTCTGAAATACCAAGAAAGATATTTTGAAAAATGTTTCAGCTGTTTTGGTCCATATTATCAAAGTCAATGATCACTTTAAATGAACAGTTTGAAATGTAGGTATAAAGAGACTGAAAGTTAGTACAGTACAGTACAGTACAATTGGGGATGGAACACTGTGATCCAGCTTGCGTTTCCAACGCCAACATTACCCTTACTTGATAAGCGTGGTGTATGTTGGAAGACAGCGATCAATCAGCGCGACAATAGCCAGTTCTCAATACTGACATAAAGCACAGCTCTGCCTCTTTTTGTTAAATGTCAGTTTCAACAAGCAATATCACATGAGTAGACATTAGGGGTTTAAGAAAATATCGATACACGTGAGTATCACAATATTTTGTTTGGCGATACTGTATCGATTCTCAAAACCCGAATATCGATATTTAAAAAAAAAAAAAAAAAAAATCATGCGAGATTCATGGCAGATGCTTAGTTTTGAGTTTTTATCCCGACCACTAGGTGGCAGTCTTCTTATCTCTGAACTTAAACAGTGCCAGGAAATATTAGCATGAAGGCACATTATTCATTATTAGCATGAATGTTATCGTTAATATAATTCGCTGCTAGTAATGGAGGATGAAAAAATAGTTCCTGCTCTCACCTTGGTGAATAAAGTTGAAGCGTGGCATCATTTCGGCTTTTGTGGTAACGTCCACCCCAGGACCACGGCACGGGCGCCGCCCCGGCTGCACAGGCCACAGGGTGCTTCTGTTGTGAGGAGGGGTGGTGGCCGCATGGCGTTTCCGCTGCTTGCCGCGTCCCGTGTGAAAAGAGTATTTCTCTTGCTTTCTCTTATGGCGATTCCACGCGGAACATAAATACAAACTGAAATCTTGTGAAATCCAAAACTTGTGAAATTCTCAGAACAAAAAGGTTCTAAGAATATTCAATACATGTATTTATTTTATTGTTTTATAAAAGTTTATAAAAACTTACATTTTATACATTTAATAACTAAAGAATCCTGCAGGTATTTTATTTCCCCCCTTTACTCGTAGTGCACAAAAAGTAATTTAATAAGAATGCTACAGGGACTGATCTTTTGAACTTTTTGAACTGAACTTTTTGCTAAGGTTTGCATATGGTGGTGTGTTCTTAATTACAGCTTTCCTTAAAGTATACCCTATTCTTAAAATAAGAAATATCCCTATATATCACCTTGTTTACAGTATCGCAGTGTATCGCAACATATCATACCTTATGTACCCCTGTATCATGATATGTATTGTATCGCCAGATTCTTGGCAATACACAGCCCTAGTAGACGTGAGATATCGGCACTGCTGTGATTCAGCCGTACGGCCTCATGCCGATATACAGCCATATCTCACGTCTACTTATGTGATAACAGTTTGATGGCACGAGTGTGTAAATAAACAAAATAACAATAAGTGTCTTTAAAAACCCTCTTTTGTGCAGAGATTGACTGAGCAATAATAATTGCCATCGTCTGATACATCTGATCACAATAAATCAATCTCTGATAGCCTCATACTGTCCTTTCATCTGTTAAGTATTCCTGATGACAGCACTGATCTGTGCATTTGTTGGCTGCGTACAAGCTTGTTTTGACAGAAAAAATAACTCCTTGCTCAAAATTAAATCAAATTAAATTTCAAATTAAATGTCTTTATTGCTGACTCGTAAAACAGTCTTGTAACCATCTAATAGCATAATAACATAATGTCTCAGGTTATGTATGTAACCCTGGTTCCCTGAGAAGGGAACGAGACACTGTCCGGTGACAGCCTATGACATCACTGCCAGCATGACTCGTCACTGCCGGCGTCATACCAGCGCAACCACATAGTATAAAAGGGCGCCGGTTGAACACATCATCCGCTGCTTCGTCTGAAGCTAATGTCCGAAACATGGCGACAAGACTAGAGGACGTAGTGTCTCGTTTCTTTCTCAGGGAACCAGGGTTACATATGTAACCTGAGACGTTCCCTTTCAAAGGAACCCGAACTGCGTCCTCTAGAGGTCACTATGGGGAACGGTTATACTCATCCTGCCATGCTGAAGGGAGTGCAAGCCAGACACCAAAGGTGAGCACTAAGTACCAGCTCCACCCAAGGAGAGGGAGCTGCCCTAATGACGTCCAGGCGGCTATCAGTGACTTAATCCCTTCGGCCAAAAGGCCTGAGCTCCATACCCAAGAACTTACCTGTAAGGGCAGGGCTGACAGAAGCCTGACCCTAGGGCTTAGCTCAGACTTGGAATCAGAAAAGAGATTCCTTTAAGAGATATACCCTGGTCCAGAGACGTACACACAGTAGTCTAGACCTCGGCTTGTCAACAGGGCATTTTCCTACTGCTCTGCGTGACCTCGCTCAAGGAGCTGGTTGGGCAGGTCGTCGGCACCCCGTTCAGAGGTATCGATAAGATACATAAGTCGAGTGTGGCCCAAGGCACTGGGGCCAAACATCTCATGAAAAGGTATGAAGCTAAACACGTAATCCCCACCATACAGGATTTTAGAAAGAACACAAGAAGCTAGTGTGCTTTCTTAATCTCGTGGATTTTAGAATGTGCCCGGCTAGCCTGGACACTCAAATACCATTCACAAAAAGAGGCTCTGGGAAGCAGAGAACACAAATCCCAAAATTAGGGAGGTTCTAAATTCTCAGGGAGCAGAATCATGTTTAAAGTGACCCTTCAATAAGAAAAAAAAAGTAAACTCTCTTAGGATAAGAGCTCCAGTTAGGAGTGGCATGCTCATAGAAGACTCTCAGTGAGGGGAGCATTGCCAAGGAGAGACATCGCAGGGGCAGAGAAAAATGCCTATAGACCTAGGCTGCTGTCTTATGGAGCTCCATGAGACCAAGGGCCTTAAAAGCCCAAATAGGTCAGTGCAGCCTCCACACAGTCAAAGTGGCGAAAGCAAAACACATTGGGTGGCAGCAAGCAGCCTATTTATTCGATGAGATTGTAACACAAGCTCATTCCTAATAACCAAGGTGAGCATTTAGCAGCCGCAGGGTAGATACCTCACCAACAATGGGGACGACCTGTTCATTCTGCCCAAGGACAGCCATGGAATGCACAGAAGCCATAGGGTAGGTACCTAACCTACCATAGAGAGGAGGACCTACCCATTGTGCCCAAAAACGTCTTTCTTCAATGATCCTGCGTTAGCGAGGGGAGCACAGCCCTGCTTATCCATTGTCAGAAGAGACATCAGGGCAGAGAAGAGGTCTAATGACCAGGGCTGCTGATCCTATGAAGCTCCAGAAAGCCAAGGCCATAACTACCCAAATAAAAAACACATCGGGCGGCAGCAAGCAGCCGACTTGTCCGATGAGGTTGTCATGGAGCATCAGCAGCTGTAGGGTAGGTACCTCACCTCCCTAGGAGAGAAGGAGGACCCACCCACTCTACCGAAGGATGGCGTGCTTCAAAAACCCTGTTTCCATGAGGTGAGCACTACCATTTCCTGAGATGAGCATCCAGAAGGTGGTATCAGAACGAGATCCGACATCGAGGGCGATTGAGTCGTTCTTATATAAATGAGTTCAAACAACTCATGTGAAATAATGTGCTCCAGTGCCTTCAGCCTGCGGCTGAGGCAAGCACCAAGGCCAGCCCTCCATGGAGGGGAGCCTTGCCAAGGCAACCAACAGTGGCTAGAAAGGAGCATCGCCGCACCCCGCCAAAGAGGGGCAATAGCTATTATCAACCCAAGTGATCCGTGCTTTCTTTCTCGAAAGAAAGCATGAGCCCTGTTCTAGCCAACCCTCAGGTGTGCAAGAACAAAAAGGGGGCCTAATCATGCCTGGAAGGCTGCTGCTTCTCAGAGCCAGCACTGAGAAGGGTTTCCGCAGAAACACCGTAATTGCATGAGGATTGGGTGAATAGCCTGGTAACAGGAAGCCCCTCAGGGCGAGTCATGGGTAGAGTGCGATGTGCCCAGCCAGGGATGTCCAGGGGCATCCTGTGAAGTAAACTTCAGAGAGCTTACCTAGAGGATGGACAAATGAGTTCTAGAAAAACTGTAAAAGTGAGTAGAAAGCATGTCATACTGGAAGTTACCTGAAAAGGAAGGACCAACAGGCCCTGGGGTTGCAGTAATGTAGCAGGGACGCAGCAAATAAGAAACTACCTTCTAGTACCTAAAGATTCAGCTGCAGAATAAGGCAAGCCTTCCAAATCCGATCCAGGATGGAGACATCAGCAGCAACCAGGGGTCCCGTCAGCATGGAGGTCCCACCCTCAGATGGATATACTAAGGAGGTCTCCTTTTTTGTTCTGTCCATAAACCTGAATATTGGCAGATAATTAACACTGCAATCACAACATGCAGCATATAAACACGCTCCACCCACATGCTAGATTCCCCCGGGAATCAGGTGAGAATGGAGCCGCCACCGTGAATGCGCTGTTAATGTCGCGAGAGGGGAATGTACTCATGCAAATTCGGATATTACAACTTGGGTAAACAGTAAAGACTCACCTCCATTCTTTGCAAACGCATTGCAATGAGCACATCCAGTTCCCTCGAGAACTGGATGCGCTGCTCTTAACCACTAGTTGCGCCGGCAGTGACGTCATAGGCTGTCGCTGGCCAGTACTGTGTAGTTTTTGTAGCAACCATAGCAACCTCTAGAGGATGCAGTTCAAAGTTCTCTCAAAAGGGAACTAAAATCACCATCACAAAAAATAAAAAATAAATAAATAAAAACACACAAACACACGCACAGTGTTTCCTAATACTAAATACTACTATTATTTATATAAAATTTTATTTATTGAATAATAATATTTAATAAACAACAATAGCCATTATAAAAGTTATGAGGCAATTCAGTCAAAAGTACATAGTCAGCGCTTTGATATTGAATTTACATAAACATGATGAAATCTTACCAAACCTATTTCCTCTGGAACAAATAATAGATTAATGAGACCAAAGACTGCCTGTTAGATTTACTTTAACTTTAAATCTGTTTACTTGAAGAGTTCAGATGCAAAACCAGCTAAAAGGCATCTCGGTCAGAAATTTGATAATGATACTGTGTGAATGCTCCTGACACATAGTATACGTCCATCAAATACTTTTACTTCAGACTCACTAAATTCCAGTCTCAGCCCAATCAGAAGTACCAGTACTTACATAGAAACCTATACAAAGTAGCCAGAAAGAAATAAAATAGCTCATTTTAAAGAAATACGTCAGATGGATTTAGAGGCATTTGCATCTGAACTCTGTGTCTGCGAACCTCTTTGATGCATTGTTGAGTAGTTTAAACATAAAGATTGCCAAGTGCTGATCACCCACTTATTTCCCCTCCATCACAGTATGACCTGTCATTGAGCTTGTTGATTTGCAAATCGGGCTTATATCAGGTTTAGAATTCTGTAGTGTGAACTTGACTTTACCTGTAGTTTTCAAATAATCCTGAGGGACTTGATTACTTGATTTCGCTTTCGGAATGGATCACGTTCAGAAATTAGGGGAGAGGATGGAGGGGGGCAGAGTCATTTGGAACTCATTTGGGGGAGCACGACCCACTTGGCACCGACCCTGTTTCAGAGAGAGCTTAATATTTATGCACGTTCTGAGGCGCTCTTTTGCGCGCTTCAGATAAACGCATACACAAATCTTATAATCAAGCTCGCGTCCTCTGGGTTTTCAATGTTCAAACTGGCAAGGCTTAAATGAGTTTAGTTTAAACACAGATATCAATTTGTACTGTTTTGTTTTACGTGTTATTCATAAGAAACCATATTACAAATGCTCTCTCATTGGCTGTAGGTCATCGCAGCACCTGACACCATGTGATGCTGAGTCGACCAATCGGCCCAGATATTTTGCATGCTAGATATTTATTTTGCATTGGCGAGGGGCCTGTGTGCCTCTTTGATATGTCATTGAGTAGTTCAAACATAAAGATTGCCAAGCGCTGATCACCCACTTATTTTCCTTCCATCACAGTATGACCGGTCATTGAGCTCACTGATATGCGAATCAGACTTAAATCAGGCTTAGAATCCTGTAGTGTGAACTTGATTTTACCTGTAGTTTTCAAATAATCCCGAGGGACTTGATTAGGTGCGTTTAATTAGGGTTGAAGCTAAACTGTGCAGGCTCACCAAGAACTGAGTTTGGCACCCCTGCCTTTGAGGCTCTGTACGAATAAAATAAATTGATCAGCGCACACATACTGTAACATCAAACCTAACTGGTTCTCGCCCTTCACATTTTGAAGAAGAAAGAAACCCATATAAGTTTGTATAGGCATGAGGGTAAGTATTGCATAAAGTTAAACGTGTGGCAACATTTTGGAACACAACCTACATAAATTGAAAAGAATCATTCAAATATTTGCATAAATCATGGTTCTTACCTAAATGATGACCAAATTCATTTTCGCAATTACACTTAGGGTTAATACTAAATTCACAGAAATTACACACTTAACATTTAAAGTCATAAATATATATAAAGTTGGAAAAGTTTTATTGGACAGTGTTAAGTGAATGTACTTTTTTTTTTTGGTGTAAACCCTGTCTTTGTCAAGGCCTATAAATACAGAGCGATCAATGCCAAAAGTCTGACCATGTTCAAGTTCAAATTGGCGAATGACGCTAAAGCTATTGTATAAGACTTTGTCAAGTGAATTTTCGTTTGAAGACATCCAAAGGACAACGGATATCCACTTTAAGCTCCTACATGTAACAAGCCATGTGACAGATGAAGGTTAAGCTAGTGGAAGTTGACCCAGCTTGCAGCATACATATCTAGATTTCATCACACATCAATCAGAATCTCTTTGTGTGAATCCTTTAACTGTGAAATGGATCTCTGCCATGTGAGTGAATGGCCTTTAGTTCCTCTGGTTATGGAGAGGAGGAGTTAGTGTCTGGGTGGCATGAATGGGATAAATTGGTACAGTGCTGCTTGCCCTGAAACGACTGTTAAATCAAAAGTAATGATGTCATTCTTTTTGTGTGTGGGGTTTTCGTCCCCAAACAGACAATGATCTGCTGTTGGGCTGAATGAGCGGCCCTGCGGCCCAAGGACACAATTAAACTCCCTGGTCCTATTGGGGAAATATTTGGCTCTTCTTTGGTTTTATCTCAGTTGGATACCTAAGGCTTAAGAGGCTGTCCATTCAGGACTGGATTGTTAGTGCCTACGTGTGTGGCTGAGAGTGAGATGAGGGGCCAAAGGATCGGACAGCAGGGATTCATCTACACTGATAGTGTCCGTGTGATCTATATATAGTCCCTCTGTTCTTCTGCTTGCTATCCCAGATGAAAAGAAAGCCGTTTGCCAAAGAAATATAAGATTTATATCTTTCCAAATGCTGCATTGCAATAAATTTCCTCAAATTACATTTCATACCTCTGTTTGTGTGTGTGTATGTGTGTGTGTGTTTCTAAAAAAACCTACTGAAACACATTTAAACTTGTTAAAGCTTTAAAAATGTTTGTAAGCCATTACATTAATAAATCATCACATTATGTGACTTAATAATGACATTATTATTACAATTTATGAAAGGTTTATTTATTATTTAACCTTATTTATTTTTCTTTCTTTCTGTCCTCTCCTCCTTTGTGTGGGGGTGTGTTGATGATGATCAGTTGTTTTTGTAGTTCATTGAAACCTCTGTGTGGTGAAGACTACAGTCAGAGCTACATAGCAAACTCAGCACTTTTTGGCCCACTAGAGACTACATTGTAACCAAAAGGCAGTGCTGGCTTATTTTAGCTCAAGGTTAATCATATGGTTGCAGTTACATTTTTGGAGTTGTGTCATCTGATAGGAGTGTCCAAGTCAAAAACACTGTCTTTGTCACAATAGATAGAGAACATTATTATAGTCTGTTTGACATTTGTCAGTACTACCCAAAAGCAATGACTGATAAATATGGTGACAATACAAACAAAAAGGTTTAATTATTGGTATAATGTGTTATTGAGACATTTTTATGGAAGCCTGTTTCTGCCACTAAATAAAAAATAAAAGGTAATTGCAACTTTTTATCTCACAATTCTGACTTTTTCTCGCAATTGTGAGTTTACATCATGGAATTCTGATTTTTTTTTCCCCCTCAGAATTGTAATATATATACTCCAAATTGCGAGTTATAAAGTCAGAATTGCGAGGTTACGTCTTGCAATTCTGGATATAAACTCGCAATTGCGAGATAAAAGCTTTCTTCTTTTCTCAGAATTTTTGCCAGGTTTTCACAACAAAACCCACCCAATTTCTACTCAAAACTAGCCCAATCTGTCAGGGAATAGGCTGGATTCAGTTGCGGGTTCAACAGTGAAGCAGACAGTCCGTGATCAATACCTGAACACACAAGGAGCAGCAGAACAAACTTGCAGCTAGGAGCACTGGAGCCTGAGCGAGACAAGACAAGACAAGACTTGTAACTATACTAACAAAGGAATAAACCATAACAGTCTGACAAGAGACAGAGAAACACAGGGAGCTATAAGGGAAGATGATAATGAGCTAAATGAGAACCCGGTGAGAGCCGAAGAGCTAACAAGCAAGAAAACAAGGGGGCGGAGAATAACCACGTGGACAACGAGCACATGGTGAGCTGTCAAAACAAAGACACATAACACAACACAGCACAAACACACAACAGCAAAGACACAGGTGATCAGACCCGAGACCCGACAGTACCCCTCCCCCAAGAGCGCCACCCGGCACCCCAGAAAGAAGGCTCACCTCGTCGCCAACGGAAGTCCTCGATCAATGAACGGTCCAAAATGTCCCGGGAAGCCACCCAGCATCTCTCCTCTGGACCATAGCCCTCCCAGTCCACGGGATACTGAAATCCTCTGCCACAGCGTCGCTCGTTGAGTAATCTCTTAACCGTATAGGTAGGAGAGCCATCCACAAGACGAGGGAGCTTGAGCCTGACAGCCACCAGATTAACCACCTTGGTGATGCAGTATGGCCCAATGAATCTGGGTGCCAGCTTACGAGAAGGCGCCCGGAGAGGCAGATCCTTGGTAGAAAGCCATACCCACTGACCACATACATAGGTCGGAGGAGAAGACCGGTGGCGATCGGCTGCTGCTTTGGTTCATCCTGAGGTTCGGGCCAGAACCCCCCTGACCTTCTCCCAGGTGCGGCAGCAACGCTGAACGAAAGACAGGGCAGATGGAACTGCAGCGTCAGTTTTCTGTGATGGAAACAGAGTCGGTTTATAACCCATAGAACATTCGAATGGGGACATACCTGAAGCCGCCACCAGAAGAGAGTTGCGGGCGTATTCGATCCAAGAGAGTTGTTGGCACCAGGAACTAGGATTATTGGATGTCAGACAGCGGAGCATTCTTTCGAGATCCTGGTTGGCCCGCTCGCACTGCCCATTGGTCTGAGGGTGGAAACCTGAAGACAGACTCGCAGAGGCCCCGATCTGTCTACAAAATTCTTTCCAAAACCGGGAGGCGAACTGAGGACCCCTATCAGAAACCACGTCAACCAGCAAACCATGGAGATGGAAGACGTGATCCACCATTAGCTGGGCGGTCTCCGGGCGGAGGGCAGTTTGGGCAAGGGAATGAAATGAACAGCTTTGGAGAAGCGATCCACCACAGTGAGAACCACAGTGTTGCCCTTCGAGGGGGAAAGCCCAGAGACAAAATCAAGGGCGATGTGTGACCAAGGACGAGAAGGAATGGGAAGAGGATGGACCAGACCAGCAGAGGGGCGATTCACTGGCTTACATTGAGCGCAAGTAGGGCAGGCCAACACAAACTGTCTGACATCTGCGGCCAATGTAGGCCACCAGAAACGCTGCCGGATGGCAAACAATGTTCCCCAAATCCCTGGATGGTAGACCAGCCTGGACGTATGACCCCACTGAAGGACTTCAGGGCGCAGTGCAGCCGGCACAAACAACCTGCCCACCGGGTGCTCCTCTGGCACTTGCACCCCTCGTCCAGCCTCCGATACCCCAGGAGAGAGCCCCGACCACCACCCCCTCAGGAAGGATGGCTTCGGCCGAAAGCTTCCCCTCTGGTGCCCCGAACAGGCGCGAAAGAGCGTCGGGCTTGACGTTTTTGGACCCAGGCCGGTACGAGAGGGTGAAGTTAAACCGGCCGAAGAAGAGTGCCCAACGGGCCTGGCACGAGCTCAGCCTCTTGGCGGAACGGATATATTCGAGATTCTTATGATCCGTCCATACCAAGAAAGGATGCGCTGACCTCTCCAACCAGTAATGCCACTCACCCAAAGCCAATCTCACCGCCAACAATTCTCTGTTGCCAATGTCGTAGTTACGTTCTGCAGGGCTGAGATGGCGAGAGAAAAATGCACATGGGTGCACCTTCCCGTCACGGGGGGAACGTTGAGATAGAAATGTGCCAAGCCCGACATCCGATGCGTCAACCTCGACAATGAACTGGAGCTCAGGATCTGGCACCAACTGAACAGGTGCAGAGATAAAATGGGACTTTAGGGTATCAAAGGCTACCTGAGCATCCTGGTTCCACCTGAAGGACCCCTTAGTGGAGGTTAACGCAGTGAACGGTGCAGTGATCTGACCAAAATTCCTGATGTACCGCCGATAAAAGTTGGCGAACCCCAGGAAATGCTGCAGAACCTTACGGGAGTCAGGGACAGGCCACTTAGCGACAGCTTCTATCTTAGCTGGGTCCGGTTTGATCCCCTCAGAAGAAATGATGTGGCCAAGAAACATAACTGACTAAGCGTGGAATTCACACTTCTCCGCCTTGACAAACAATTGGTTCTCTAATAGGCGCTGGAAGACCTGTCTGACATGCTGGGTGTGTAATTGGAGAGAGGGAGAAAAAATTAGAATGTCATCCAAATACACAAAGACAAATTGGTTGATCATATCACCCAGGACGTTATTGACGAGACCCTGAAAGACGGCCGGAGCATTGGTAAGACCAAAGGGAAGAACCAGATACTCATAGTGTCCCGAGGGGGTGTTAAAAGCTGTTTTCCAGTCATCCCCCTCCCGAATACGCACCAGATGGTAGGCGTTGCGGAGGTCTAATTTGGTGAAGACCCAAGCTCCCTGCAACAATTCAAAAGCAGAAGACATTAGGGGTTGGGGATACCTGTTCTTTACAGTAATGTCATTCAAACCTCTGTAATCAATACAGGGACGCAGGGAGCCATCTTTGTTCCGAACGAAAGAAAAACCCCGCATCGGCGGGAGAGGAGGAATGACGAATGAGCCAAGCATACAACGATTCACATATATATTTGTCCATGGCCTCCCTCTCAGGGCCAGATAGGGAATACAGACGACCCCTAGGCGGAGAAGTGCCTGGGAGGAGATCTATGGCACAGTCGTAGGGTTGATGCAGAGGGAGCAAGGTGGCCCGGGACTTGCTAAAGACCGAGCGAAGATCATAGTAATCCACCAGGACACCGGTCAGGTCAGGAGGGTCCAAACACAAGAAACACAAGACACAGAGACAGGAGGAAGTACAGCACCTAAACAAGACACGTGACAGGACTGGCTCCAGGCTAAAATAACATTATTGGCCCAGTCAACATGCGGACCACGGATGTCCTAAAATCAGAGGAGTCTTAGGAGAATCAATAATAAACAGTTCTATATCTTCTTGATGGTTACCAGAAAGAAAAAGGCTTACACGGGGTGTGACATGAGTAATGGTGGTGAGGGCATTGCCCTCTAGCGACCATGCCGTAATGGGCTTGGCGAGAAGGAGGGTAGGAATATTCCACTTGTGAGCCGAGGCAGGATCCAGGAATCTAGTGAGCCGAGGCAGAATCAGAATTACGAGATACAAGCTCACAGTTCAGAGAAATAAAGGTGCAGTTGCGTGTAATGAACTCAGAACTGGACTTTATAGCTCGCAGATGCGAGTTTATATCTCACAATTCTGATACAAACTTGCAATTGTGAGAAAAAAGTCAGAATTGTGTGATACAAACTTGCAATTGCGAGAAAAAAGTCAGAATTGTGAGATACAAACTTGCAACTGCGAGAAAAAAATACTATTTAAAACTACTATTTCTCACAATTGTGTGTTTATATCTCACAGTTCTGAGAAAAAAAAGTCAGAATTGCGAGTTTATATGAAGCAATTCTGAGAAAAAACTCAGAATTGCGATATGTAAACTCACAATTGTGAGAAAAAAAGTCAGAATTGTGAGATAAAAAGTAGCAATTACCTTTTTTTATTTTTTATTCAGTGGCGGAAACAGGCTTCCATAGAATTTTAAGATACAAACTCACAGTTCTGAGAAAAAAAATCAGAACTCCAAGTTTCTGTCTTGCAATTCTAAAAACTTCTTTTCATGGAATTATGACTTTATAACTCCCAGTGGAGACTTTATATCTTGCAATTCTGATAATTCAGATAAAAAGTCGCTATTACCCTTTTTAAAATTTTTATTCAGTAGGGGAAACAAGCTTCCATACAATTTAGAGGTGCAGTATTTCATTAAATTGCTGTTTGTGAGCTTTTCTAACAAATGGTTCATGCAGAACCAATAATTCCCATTCATTTGCACGTCACTTCAGATTTTTTAGGCCAAGTTATTTACCTTCCAAAAAATATTATTTGTATTATTGATCATTTTTGAAAGTATTAGTCTACTAAATGTGGCAAAAATTCAGTCCAGTCAAGCCACCCATTCAGTCAAGCCACACTTTCCACAGAATCTGTCATCATCCACCTACTCTAATGTCGCTCCAAACTCCTATTCCTTTTCTTTCATGCCGCACAAAAGGGGTTCAGAATGCTTGTTGATCAGTTGGACTTTTGCATGGTGTATTAATGAATATGCATAAAGACAGATATTGTTGCAATTTGTTAAACCCAATGTGACACAATAATTAGACAACAAGGAGCGTTTGATGCTTGACTCATGAATCAGCACAGTTACCCAGGCAGGCAGCCAGGAGTGTTAAAGGGGTTAGCTAGAGTCCCATGGTCGCCTGGCAGTGTCTTATAGAAACAAAGAAACATGTTTTTCCAGAGCCCTCTGATTGTTCCTGCTCTGGTTTTGTCTCACTGTCTCATTAGAGGTGAAGTCAGGCCTCAGCCCTCCGCGCACAACGACTCAGAGGAGGAGTCTGGTCATTAAAAGGCACTCGTAAACCTGAGGGGAGGAAGGAGGGTGAACCTGTCATGCTCATCAATAGATAACTTACAGTCAATCATTTTTCAGGCCAGAGGAGAATTACAAGGTCGTAGTACCACTGATGACAATGGCATTTTCCAAAACATTTTGAGGCCATCCTGTCGGACTAGATTTTTTTCTCATGTGTCATTTACACGTATTCTTCAACGGATAATTTACAACAAGCATCTTGTAAATTACAAGGTATATAATAAGGTACATTGGGGCTAAAGGCACACCTTAAGGAAAATGGAAAACATGCTTTTTCACCACTCCTATAGTGTATGATTGTAGAAATTAAAATATCTTTTTATTAAACATTGATGGAGCTACACATTTTTTTTTTTTTTTAATTTATTATTATTATGAGGTGGTAAGGCCCATTTTCCCCACATTTAGTTTAAACGGCTTGACAGCAGGGAAAAGGCACCTAGGACTGATTCAAATGCATAAGAAATATGGCAAAAACATTTGTCTGGGGGCCCTGAATTTTAGCTATTAGCATAATATTTTCACACTTTGTGCATGATTTTGTAAAATTACAACTTAATTGGAAGTGATCCAGAATACAAAATATTCTAATAATTCTATTTATCGTTTTTTTTCTTCACACATCACATGTATCATCACTGTTACTTTTGCTCCCTTGGGGAAATACACTGACATTTGGGGAAAAACAATGTATTCATGTATTCACTCAGATGTATTCATTATCTTCTTTACAGCTATGTCTACCTACAGTATGTAAAATAGCATTAAGGGATTTATCTCTTTCCAAGGTTTTCAGTCCTGGGGCCTTGGGGAAAAGTATTGCAGGAGGTCCTTGGACAGATATATAAAATGTGTTATTTATACATATGGTTCAGAACATAAATGAAACTGACACTTGTGTGTAAACTAGATTCCTTTAAAAATTGCTGGGCAGTAGAACTGGCACTTTATTCCCTAAAACACTTGTCTGTTCAGTCTATGTGAATCAGAGACATGAGCACACTGGAAAACAGGAAAGATGAAAGACAGGAAGTGTGAGTCTTAGCCTGGAACTGAAAGTTAACTCTATTCCTTTCCTTTAACAGCTTTAATCACCTACTGGAAAACTAGGTGTGGTAATATTTATTGCTTTCATTAATGCCAATTCTGTCACTTACTTACTTGATTTACTGATGAATTAACAACCTGTAATATGTCGGGACACTGTCGGGAAAAAGGCTCCTGCGTGACAATATAATTGTGTTATGTAACTTAATATATCTATTTTGGGATGGACTAGAACATCTCATGGCTGATGCATTCATTTGGTCATAGCAATCTGATTGCTAACTAATCTTTGTTTTTCTTAGTAAATAGGAGATTTAGCTATGCGCTGGAGGCTCTTTGGGGCTCTGAAAGATTCCAATGACTTCCAGATTTGCAATGGAAAAAGTTCCTGCGTTGTTTTAGTCCATTTTGGACACAAACACTTGTCAGAGCTGTAGCCTAGTGGTTAGCGTGTGTGCTCAGACATATAAAGAAATAGTTTTGGTCATCATTTACGCTCATCATACGCACCTTCTTTCGTCTTTAAAACTAAATGTTTTAAAGGATGTCCAAGCAGTTCTTTCCATACAACAAAAGCATATTGTGTCAAGCTTCTAAAAGGTATCATAAAAGTAGCCCATATGACTTGTCTATTTTTATGTATTTTAAAGCCATGCAATAACTGGTTATTTGTGACCCTGGACCACAAAACCAGTCATGGGTATATTTGTAGCAATAGCCAAAAATACATGTATGGGTCAAAATTATGTATTTCTTTTATGCCAAAAATCATTAGGTTATCAAGTAAAGATCATGTTCCGTGAAGTTATTTAGTAAATTTCCTACCGTAAATATATCAAAACTTAATTTTTGATGTTGAACTTTAAAGGTGATTTTCTCAATATTTTGACCCAGATTCCAGATTGTCAAATAGTTATATCTCAGACAAATATGGTCCTATCCTAACAAACCTTACAACAATGGAAAGCTTATTTATACAGCTTTCAGATATAATTATAAATCTCAATTTGAAACAAATGGTCCTTGTGACTGGTTTTGCGTTATCTCTCAAATCGTATGTGCTTTTTCACAAATGTAAATTTAGCAGGCATATAGGTGACACAAATTTGAAACTAGTTTGTCATTTAATTTTTCTTCCATTTCCTTACTTCTTTTAGCAATTTTTGTCCCTACTTTAATGCTATCAGAGGCAGGGTCATCATCAGGGAAATGGATGGAGGGGATAAAGTCCTCTGTGGTTTATCATATTTATTGGGCCAAGGACAAAGTGGGCTGACCCATAAAACTTTTTGTCCCAAGCCCTGTGAATTTAAGTGATGGACCTGATCAGTGGTGTAGGAAAAATGGAAGTGGCATCAGCAGCACTTGTGAATATTACTTATACAACCACACATTCGCTGAAAGACAGGGGTTGGTAAATAAGCGCTAAGATTGCTGGTACTCCTTTGCATGGTGGTCCTAAGGTTAATGTTTAAATGGAAATGAAGCTCTTGCAATATAATGATTATGTGTCAAAAAATCTGAGGTGAATAATTTTACTGCTAAAGTTATATCCCTGACTATAAGCTTTAAGATGACGATGCAAAGATTTACAGAAAAACGCTTATGTAGAGTCCAACAGTCACCATGTGGCTATATGGGTCAGTAGGGTACTGATGGACAGACTGTACATTGCATGACATGGCTGCAGCTTATGATGCTGTGAGATGGTGTGCGCACATATGTGACCCAGTCTTCTCCCCTCTGACTGCCTGAATGGTAGAGTGATGAGTGAAAGAGAGGAGAAGGAGGAGGAGAAGAGGAGGAGCAGTCAAGCCAGCTGGAGCACTGGAGAGTTTGCATACCTTTTATGTTACCACCCCTACTGACTCTTTCTTCTGGACTGATTCCAGTACTCCCTCCAGCCCTCTATCCCCGACTTCCTCTCGCTCTCTCCCTTCCTCCCCACCCCCATAACTGAAATAGTCTCCTAAAGGATTGAAAAGGATTGAGTCATCCATTCTGTCCGGTTTCCTGTGGTCACAGAAAGTTAATTTTAGCAGAGGCGGCCATGCAGATATGCGTGCAAGTGTCAAAACCAAGAGAGATGAAGCCTTGAGATGAAACTCTGGGTCCATTAAAGAGAAAAACTCAATTCACTTTCAGAGAAATGGGTGGGTGTAGTCTCTTTGTGTCCATCTTCTGTTGAACTAGCTGCCTGAAAGTTTGCGTCTGACTTCTTTCCTTTTTTGCGCGTGTGTTTAGGTTTGTGTGTGTGTGTGTGTGTGAATTTAGGGGTCACCAATGAAACCGCTGGGGTTTGCTTTTCGTTTTTTTCCTCAGCTTTAGTGGAGGAATGTTGGCATAAAGTTTGGCTGGGGGGAAGGCAGTGAGCGGCGTCTCAAGTGCTGGCATTTGTTTCATTTTAGCTGTAATGAGTCTTGCCCTGTCGTGAGAGAAATTTCTGGCTTCAAACTACCAACTTCAAAGCTGAGCTTTTGAAAGTAAGAAAACTTTCAACAAGTCCTCACATGAAACTCGTTCAAGACTCTGAAAAATTAAGGTTTAGACAGCCGAGAAGCTTTGTCTGTCCGGTCCTATCGCCATCTCCACTTCAGAGGAAACAAACGAGCTGATAAAAACGAGCCGTTCTCCTTTCAAGAGCGAAAAGAAACTGAAGCTATGCAGAATGGGGAAAGAAAAGTTAAGGCTGTGCGTGTGTATGACTGCGCGTCTGTGTATGTGCGTCTATCGATGTGTGTGCGTGTGTGAGGGGTGTGTGAGTGTGTGTGTGCGACTGTGTCTGTGTGGGAATGATTACATCAGCTTGAGCTAGCCCTATGATTGGTTAGGGAAGTGTGGTTTGATTCACTACCTAAAAGCCTGTGGCTGTAACCCTTTGTGAGGGGAACAGAGGCAAGTTGTCTGCCAAGCTGGAAACAGTGCCATCTGCATGCTCTGTCCTGCGCCAAAGCTAGACAGAGAGAGAAAGAGAAGGAGGGAGATTGTGACAGGTAGGATACGCTGAGCCACTGACAGGAAGAAGCATCTGCAAAGCGTTGGACCTGCTTTTTTTCCTTTTTTTGGTCCTTTTTTTCTCTCTTGTGGAGTTGTGGAGACATTCGGGGAGCTGGTTCGTCTCTCAGAGTGTGGAGGAGGACACAGGCTGCTGGGGAAAATGCCATCGTGTTCTCCTGACTGTTGCCTGCTCAGGCCTGGGGAGGTAAGATTTCTCCTCAGCCCCAAATGTACAGCTCCTCCTGGCTACTTCAGAATCCCTCTCCCCCTAGGCGACTAGAAGAGTCTGGGGAGTTGGTGTCCGTCTGTAGTGGGAAGGAAAATAGAACCTGTAGAATGAAACTGAAAATCTAAAATAGAGTGTGACGGGAACAGTTGCTTCCACAGTTTGAGTGAACGATGGAATTCGTCAGAGCAAATGTCGTGGAAAAGCTGTAAAGGTTGGCGTAACGGATTTCTGAATGTATGTGTTGTGGGCTGAAGTGTGCTGGGTGAGAGAACGTATGAAAGATCTCAGAACGTGTGAGCGATGTTGCAAATAGGAATAGAGAATTTTCGAGAAAACCTAGTATGTGTGTGATGAAGGGGACACAATGGCACGGGACTCGTTTAGTGTCGGAGCACCAGACTATTTCGGACTAAACATCTTTTTTAGCTTTTCCTACTCATATTAATAAGGATGTAGTCTAGACATGGAATTTGTATGTGAAAAGACCTAGATTTGAGCATGAATGGCTTTACGCTCTGTGTCAAAACCTTAAAAGACTTTCATATATTCTCTTATGTGTATAAAGTATCGTAGCGTCACATAAAATGCTGTTGTGTTTCACTATTTAATGTTTATTTTATTTCCGCTGGGGCCTTGAAAATAAAATTGTCTTGTGACGCAGTCAAATTTCCCAGTGTGTAAATGTGTTTTTCCATGCAAGAATTTTTTTTACTGTTGTTTGAATTTAATCTCAACATCATATCTAAAATACCTGATTTTTTTTTTCATGTATTTCAGATCATAAAAATCTTCAGCGAGGATGGGATGGGAAAGGTGGTGGAGATCCCAGCCGACATGACGGCGCGAGACCTGTGCCAGTTTCTCGTCTATAAAAACCATTGTGTGGACGATAACAGTTGGGCGCTTGTGGAGCATCATCCAGCCCTGGGACTCGGTAACTGGCTTGCTAGTTTTCTAGGCTAGAGGGAAGCGAGTAAATTTATAGAGCTGTTTTAAAAGTGTCTGTGTGTGCGCGTCAACCACTTTAGATGCAGTAATTACAGGGTCTTTTGTGCTGGAGTTGAAATCAATGATGACCATGTAAGAGAAGAAGACAGACTTCCTTGATTCATCCTTTTATGTCCTCGGGCGGAGGGTAATTGATTAACGGTCGCCGGGGGAAATAATGTCTCACGGAGAGACATAACAGGAAGTTAGGTTGCTCAAGAGTAGAACTGGTACTGGTTATAGTACTTTAAAGTTGAGCATGGGATGTTTACATGTTTTGTGCTTCATGACACAATTTTAAAGGTGACCCAACATAGCACCAAAGCTTTTTATGATCCAAGATTTAACCTAGATGATTTAACTCTGCCAGCAAACAAACAAAAAATACTGCATTGTGGTTGGCATAAAAATGTTTATATGCATTTTAATCCATAGGTAAAGTCGTTTGAATCATATTGCCGTTTACTTTGCGTATTTCTGTTCATGTTTTTTTGAGAATGAGAGCATGTCATCCTATGCATGTTGACATCTGCCTAATTTGGCTAGATTTTAGAAGATAACAGATGAATTTGTGTCTAAGTACCATAGGTTTTGAGTGGACAGACAACTTTGGGAAGTGTTTTTCATATCTTAAATGTTCATTAGCCTACTGATTTTACAATCTTAACTATGTATAGTTATATAATTAATTGCATTATATTGTTGTCTTCGACCTTATCAGACCTGTGACTCACCATTTAAGAACTACTGTTTTAGCTCTTAGCGCTTTAAACTCAAACATGGTCAGTGGGTTTTTTTGACATTGACGGTTGCTGTCAGAGTGCACATGTTGTGGGCAAATCTCTAGGCTAACGCATGCTGTGTGTTAATTGGTTACCTCAAATAACCTGTGCCGTGAACGTGAGGCTTGCTAGTAGAACTTAAGTCAGCCCAGGGCAACGAGTCATACAGGAAGTTCAGCCACCCGAGTACGTGGTCTGGACAGGATTTAGTTTTCCAATCCAACTATTTGTTTTATTTGGCAAACAAACCGTTTTCTTTTTATTTTCAACAGACATCCTGCTCCCCTTCTCTGTATCATCATTCTTTCGTTGTTCATTCAGTGTTCTAGTTTACTTTCAGTTTCCAAGTGAGTGTAGTGATACAAAAGATTATTATGATTAGGGAATTTGGGGAAATCTTGGGGAATTTTGAAACTGTAGCTTGCCAAAATCTAAGTCTACACATAATTTGAAGTGGTTAACCTACAGTCAAGATAATATTTTGAAAAAGTAGGTAGCATTATAGGCTATTAATGAAAAGTAGCTATTACATTAACTAACTAACTACATTTCCGATATTAAAGGGGATAATGGAAATATATTGTTTTACATATATATCAGAGATAATTTTTAATCAAAATGTAACTATTCCCAGCAGGCACTGGACGTCAATATAGTGTCAAGTTGATGTTGGACTCCAACGTTGATGGATGTTGTATAGTCGTTGAGAATAAAAATTAGGTTGCATTTAACATTAGATTTTGGATACACAACCTAAAAACAGCAAAATATCAACGTCATCTGGCACTGGTATTGGACATCAAATTAAAATTGACATTAGACGTTGAACTGACATTGAATTTTGGTCATCCAGCTTTGCAACTGAAATGTAATAAAACATAAAAATCTTATGATGTTGTGTGCCTGCTGCATTTTATCATGTTTATCTGACACAAAAGCAATGAGAATTTCAATGAAAATTAAACTATAGAGAGAGAGAGAGAGAGAGAGAGAGAGTTCAGATGCAAAACGAGCTAAAAGCCATCTTGGTCAAAAATGAGATAATGATACTGAGTGAATGCTTCTGACACATAGTATATGTCCATTCAATCTCTCTAAATTCCAGCCTCGGCCCAATCAAAAGTACCAGTACTTACATAGAAACCTATACAAAGTAGCCAGAAAGAACTGCTAATTTTTAAGAAATACGTCAGATGGATTTAGAGGCTTTTGCATCTGAACTCTTCATATATATATATATAGATATATATACAGGGGTGCACATAAGTGGTACGCAGATGTGCATGCATTGCAAAATAAAAAATTAGCTGTGTAAGTAAGTTCAGACAGCTCATTTACATACCAACATGGTTGACAGCTTTTAATTCACAATTACCATTTTATATCAACAAACTGTAATACTGTATAAGATCTCCATTCGAACTGAAAGCATAAATCTAGGCTATCTGCTGCCATTTTCAAAGCACAATGCAAAACTGTGACATTTCATTCACTGATGGTCTTCACTCGGCAGCGCTAAACCTTGCCGTCGACCTGCAGAAATAAAAGCTTGCTGATTTTAAGTTGGAGAGTGATGCAAAATTCATAATTCATGAAAATATTAGCATTTTATTTTTAAGTTTACTACTTTATATAATACCTTCTGTTATACCGTCTGAGATTCCTGTTCAGGGACATCAGTACGGTCAGTTGGTGAATTGCTTTTTTGAACCAATTTATATGAATGAACTTATTTACTAAAATGAATCAGACTTCTCAATGCTATATATAAGAAAGAATATATTACATCACTACATACTTTTTTAGCAAAAATAATTTGTTAGTGTAAAAGCTAAAGCTTTTGTAAAGCTCTATTCTCATACTGGAAAATGTAGTTAAGTGAGTTTTGTTTTTGCTGAATTGCTACATTGACACAAACAGTTTGGACAAATGCTTCATTTTATATGCAAAGCAGGCTGGGTTTAAAATGTCAAAGCAGTTTGTTATGGATCTACTTTGCTAGAATAGTGCGAAGTGTGGTTGAGCGAAAGCATGACATCATCTCTCTGCAATGCCCGACTCTCTCCTTACTAAGCCAAATATTGAACGGCAGGATGATGGAAAAGCTTGTCACTTCAGAGTACTTCTGTATCTCCAAGCGTCATTTCAAGATGGATGTGTTGTGGGGAAAAGTTATAAACGGGGTTTGTTGTAAAGTGGATTAAAGTGTGCATAAATTGATATACATATACACAATTGTTGTAAGGGTGAATAATTGCTATATGCTTTCTAGACACAGTGATTCCACAGTGGTGGAAAAAGAAGAGTTTCACTTTTTTTTGTAACAATGTATCAAGTGAAAAATGTTCAGCTATTACCATAAAAGATTCACTCAAAAAAAAAAAAATTCACTCAAAAAGTAAAACTCACCCTCATGTTGTTTTAAACCATAAAACACATTCTTTCATTGCACGTTAAATTCATTTTTTTATAATGTGCTGGAGTTTTCAAGCTTCAAAAAGAACGCAAAAGCACCATAAAAGAAGCATAAGATAGTTTACATGACTTGTTGCACTATATTCTTGTTAACACACACATGGTATGCATGATGAATAGACCAAACTAAAGTAATTATTTAGTTATTTAGATAATTTAGATATTACCACATGAAGGCTAGGTTCAGTAAGCTTTTTTAAAGTGTCTGTATCAATAATAAAGTTGACCAAAAACTTGTGATTAGAATTGCTGTAGTGCTTTTTTTTTTCAAATATTTTTTTTATACTTAAATTGTACTTTTGAAGAACATTTTACGTTTAACCTTGTATTAAATCATAGTTTCTTCTGCATTTTCTCAGACTTTATATTTTCTTGCCATTCAACTCTGACATCTCAGTCTGTATGCTGGTAAACACTAGAGCATGCAAAATTTCTACAGATACTGTAATATGATGTCAAACTTTTCAAAGTCGTTTTTTAAAAAACATGACTCATCAGTAATATAATCTATTCAATATATGGAATCTACTCCACTTTACTGCAAAGAGGTTACACCATGATGTATCAGTCTTCTATTGGTCACATGTCTTCACGTGATACAAATTTGCAGGGCAGAGCTCACCGGACTTGAACTTTGGAACCCCACGAAATTTGCATGAGTTTGCGTATCCTGACTTCCATATTCGTATGCGAATAAATGGAAGTAAATGGAATGAAAAATGGAAAAGTGTTATCGCCCCTTAAGGATGTTTACCCCCTATAATTTCCTGTTGCCAAACAAGCCCTCTGGACCGTTCCACACTTGGATGAATTTTTGTGTACATGTAAGGGATCAGAGTGAGTTTTTTTGAGCGCTTATGGGCAGCATTAGCTACAACATCATTCACGCCGGTAGGACAGAGATTGTAAGAAAGACAGGGAAACTAACTAGAGATCAATTTATGCATAAATCAGATGGAGGGTTTTTTACGTCAGTAAGTCCCTATACTGGTTAGGCTGAACGGGGGATGGGGAGAGAGAGATGGGGTGCGGGGGGGACTGGGGGGGGTTATCTCCTCCAGACAAACTCTCTTTTCATCAGGCAGGGATCACTCACCCTGTTTATTTTTTTGTCTGCCTGCATGAATGCTAACAGACAATGATGTAATTCAAGATGCAAATATTACACCACATATGAGTCTTTGGTTACACAGATGCATTTTTGTCATATGTCTATAAACACAGACCTTTTCACAAGTGTAATAAAGTTTTGAAAACTATGTGTATTGACCTAATTCTTTTTTCGCCATCATTCCACAGAAAGATGTTTAGAAGACCATGAACTGGTTGTCCAAGTGCAGGCGTCAATGACCAGTGAGAGTAAATTTCTCTTCAGGAAGAACTATGCCAAATATGAATTCTTTAAAAATCCCTTGGTAAGTTAATCCAAGATCTCACTTAAACTGTTTCTTAATTAGATTAAGGTGATTGTAGATTATGATTTATTTCCTTCTCGTAGTGTAGGTGCAGGTGTCGGTAGGTACATAAGTAATGTGACACGGATTAGCGCTGAAGGAAAGTTCCTCACATTAATGGACTGTTTTCAGTCTTACTTGGTAGATGCAGATATCAAGTGACATGATTCCAGTTCAGTGAGCTGCTCTCACACTCTCTCTCAAACACTCCAAAAGAAACCTATTCCTCTTACTGTTTGGGCTGGTAATCAAACACTTACACGAACATTCAGTCCTCTTGTAAATTCAACTGGAGACAGAGAAGGGAAGGAAATCTGTGCTTTAATCATAAGATTTTTTTCAACCCTTGACACTATGTTTTAAATTGCTGTAACACAAGTACGCTCTTGATAACACTTTCTTTGGGCCTATTTACGCGCCTTGATTGATCAGATTGCATTCCATTCGCACTTAGCACAATGTATTTGCTTCCATAAAATGAATAAAATCAACTATTATTATTTGCGTTTGTTTGTATTAGTTGCATTAGAAAGGTACTTTCTAGAGTGTTTAAAAATTGTTTTTGTTGATTAGTATCTGAATTTTAACCTTTACAATCAACACTTAATCACATCATAAATGTTTTACTATAGTAAAATCATAAAAACCATGGTAAATAGAAGTACACTACCACTCAAACGCTTGGGCTTGGCAAGATTTTAAATATTTTTCAAAGGTATTCTCACCAAGGCTGCATTTATTTGATCAATAATGCAGTAAACGAGTAATACTGTGAATAATTTTTATAATTTAAACAAGTGTTATATATTTTAATGTATTTTAAAGTGTTATTTCTTAGATGGCAAATCTAAATTTTTATTTAATTTATTGCAAAATGCTGGTTTGGTGCTCAAGAAACATGTCTTGTTATTAAAAATTTTGAAAAGATTTGTACTGCTTAATATTTTTGTGGAAGCCATTATACATTTTGTACTTTAATTAACTGAAAGTTAAACTCTTAGTAACAAAATGAACATATTTGCATCCTTAAAAGCATTTCTCCAAAGCGGCTATGGCTGCAAGTTCAATCATTACCAACAGAGTTTAATGGAACTTGCGACCATAGTTAGCTAACGATGCTTTTCAGCTAAATTTTCACCCAGTGTGACACTGACAATTAGTTTCATGGTTTCTCCATCTATTTGTGTCATCCTTGATTGTTCAGTCACTTTTGTACCCTGACATATTTCTATTTGGGAAGAATTTAAGTATGTGGTCTGAACAGCTGAATGTGGCTCTTCAGAATACTGGATTCTGATAAATCTGGATCTGGTAAATCGCAGCATTCTGCAGGCAAAAATTTACTGTTAAACTTATGTGGCCATTTTCTTACACAGCTCTGTATGAAGTCTATTTTGCAATTAAAAAATAATTTACCGTATATTATCCTTTACATATAATACATAACAGATCATTGATGTATTCAGTTAGTTAGAAATGCCGTAAAAACATAAGTACCTCAGTAAAATTATGATCTTTTTTTTTATTTAGACAGGACAGTGTAGTTAGACAGGAAGCTTAGTGGGAGAGAGAGAAGGGGGTTGGATCGGGAAAGGTCCACAAGCCGGGGTTCGAACTCGCGGGACGCCAACAGCGCAATATGCCAGCGCGCTAACCACGACGCTATTGATACCGGCGATTTATGATTATTTGATATGCTGCAGGTTATATACATTGCTGTACTAATGCTTTTCTTCTAAATTTTATGACATTATGTGCACTGTAACTAATATTACTTATTAATTTGTTTTATTTATTTTCTGAGCTATGCAAAGGTTTGTACTGAATTTCCTGAAATTCCTTGTGCTGGTAGAAAATCATTAAAAGAAAGTCAATGGGTGGCAGGCTTATGTTTTTCAAAAGATTATGTAATACTCCATTGTTTTGTAGGGTTTTGGACCAAGGAGCTTTTAGAATAATTTCAAATAATTGCTCTTTTCTTTCATCCACCTTAACCACTAAAGACAGGCTTTCTTCAGCAGCCATTACAAAACCTTTCCCTTTGTTAAAGACTGTTTTTTCTGTGTGCTAAGGCAAAAAGGTACACAAGCAGATGAATGTGTTAAATCACAGAGAATTTCTTATTGTTACTTTGCATTGTTATTATTACTAGTTGTAGTAGTAGACTTTTTTTTTTTAATTTAATAAGCATTATGGTTACTATTTCTAAGAATTTATACAAGGATTAAATTTGTATAATGCTCTTACAAAGAATAACAATACTGAATTTATATGGCTATATGTTTTAGACTCAATGGGGTATGCATTTAGTTTAATAATGGACAATGTATTTAGAGGATAAGGATTTAGTTGGAAATGACTTGTACACTGAAAATGTACAAAGTTATATTAAAATCATATACATGTAGTGAGCTAAAACATTTTACATTTATTTTTACAGAACTTCTTCCCAGAGCAAATGGTTGCCTGGTGTCAGGAGACCAACGGGACCATCCCCCCATCTCAGCTCCTGCAGGTACAACATGGACACATGTTCTCTTTCCCATCACCCCAATCTAACATCAGCCCATATATCATTGACTCTTTGACATCTTCTCTCTTATAATCTAACTGACTACTGTGTTAATGAACAAAGATACACCACTCACATTTTTTTAAATAATTGACTGATTATTTACATTATTTTATTGAGAGTATAAATTACTTTTAGAAAAAAAATAAAATAATAATCATAATAAATATACATACATACCTTCTTGGATATAGAGTTTAGAAAATATTACTTCTGATATATTACTATTCAGTGGTTTATTAGCACATTCAGACCTTTGTTGAAACCTGATGGTGAATACTTCACACTGAAAGGAAACCACAAACCCACAAATCATTTTCTTCTTTTACCTTCAGAACTTCTTAAACTCCAGCAGCTGTCCTGAGATCCAGGGATATTTGTATGTGAAAGAAATGGGTAGGAAATCATGGAAGAAACTGTATGTGTTTTTAAGACGGTCAGGATTGTACTTCTCAACAAAAGGAACGTCAAAGGTTAGTTAACTTTCATACTGGTAAGACTGCAACCCTAAACTTAAATTCTGCCTGCTTTCTTTCTAAAAAAAATCTAGTCTGTTTTACCAGTCTACATCATGTACAAGTCTCTGTTAATGTCATCAGGTGCTGGTTAGAACCGCCCCCTCCCCCATTTCTAAGTGCTCTTTTAGTGCCCTCTCCCCTCCTTATCCATTAAATGACATGAGCTGTTGGCTGATCTTTCACAGGAGCCCAGGCATTTACAGCTACTAGCAGACCTGGAAGACAGCAATGTCTTTACAGTAATAACAGGGAGAAAGTTGCACAATGCACCGACTGACTTTGAATTCTGCATAAAAGTAAGTTTATGTGGTCTGTTATGAGAACTCTTAAAATAGATAAGCTCTAAAAAGTCAGTTATTCAACACAAATTCATTTGTGAATTTAAACATTATACTGTCTTATGCTAAAAAACACAGTTAAACATCTCACAGAGTTTAACTGTGCAGAAGGATTTATTTTGTGCTTTTTGATCATTTGCAGCCTAACAAAGTAAGGAATGAAGTGAAAGAACTGAGGATGTTGTGTGCAGAGGATGAGACGAGCAGAACATGCTGGATGACGGCCTTCAGACTCTTTAAGGTTGGCAGTGGAACCCCATTTTTGGAGGATGGATCTGTGCCTTTTTCTCAGGCTGATTTAGAAACTGCACTTTTTCCGTGGTTTATCTGGAACCTGAGCCTTTTTACTGACTGAGCTAGAACCCACACACTTTGCTTGGATTATCCTGATTTAGAATCTGAACAATGTCACTGACTCATTCTGATACTTTTCCCTGGCTGTTCTTAAGTGGAATTGTTCATCAGGAACCTCTGCTTTTCCTAACTGAGCCAGAACCAATACATTTTTCCCTGGCTGATCTAGCATCTGGTAACCCTTCCTTAAATTGATCGGCAGTGGAACCAGCAATCTTTCCTTGGCTGATCTAGAATGTTCACCCTTTCTAGGCTGATCTGGAACCCCCTCCTTTCTAGGCTGATCTAGAACCCCCTCCTTTCTGTGCCTGATCTAAAATCTTCTTTCCTTATCTAATCTAGAAACTACTAATTTCACTGATTAATCTAGAACCCCTTCCTTTTCCTGACTATTCTAAAATTGGCACCTTTCGTCTAGAAACAGCACCCTTTCTGGAATCTGAGCCTTTTTCCTGATTGATTTTCTTGATCTTGAACTGATGCTCATTTCAAGGCTTATCTTAACCCCCATATCCTGATCTACAACATGCATTCTTTCCTTAGCTGTTCTAGAACCTGCATCTAAAACCTTCACCTTTTCCAGGCTGATCTAGAACATGCACCCTTTTCTTGCCTGATATAGAATCTGCATTCTTTTACTGGTTGAACTAAAACCCTCAAACTTTTCCAGGCTGATCTAGCATCTGCACATTTTTTTTTTTTTACTGATTTTGAGCATATGTGACATATACAATGCAGTGATGTTCTACAGATGAGATGTAAGTGGTGTATGACATCATGTTGTGTACCTAACCGAAAAAAAGACAAATTGATTAAAATGCAGTTATGACAATGTGTACACGTTGAATGCAGGCAGCATCATTTCACTTTGAGGAAAGTGCAATGAACAGTTCTGTATATTAGCATAATGTTTTATTGTGGTGTTTTGTTTAAGTTGTTCTTTCAGCTCTTTAACACTTTTCATTTTTTCTTCTTTATAGTATGGAATTTTACTCTATCAAAATTACAAGATCCCCCAACAGCGAAAAACGTTGCTTTCACACTTCTCAGCGCCTGTGGTAAGACACTCACTCTTAACCTACTCCTGCATTCCCTCTCTACCTCACAGATGGAGCATTAATCAGACATGTGTCAGTATGTGGGCCATGATGTCACATTATGGAATGATTGTTCAAGTGTTGGCAGTGAAGTTATTATTACAGCTTGTCCTATGGATGCAATTCTGACGGTTTTAGAAAATAATTACCATAGAGAAGCAAAATAAGTGATTTAAAAGTAAATGATAAGAACACAAACCACAACAATCCATTCATGCTCATGTTATGCTTGAAACGTTTTAACTGTTGCTTACTGGTTTAGAACATGGAGACTAGATATTGACCAGAAAGTTATCAAAAGACAGCACATTTGCAATCAAAGCAATCAAAGTAATTGTTACTTCCGATCTTCTTTTTTCAGAGGAGTGTCTCAGAGAACTCTCTGGTAGCCATGGATTTCTCAGGGAGGATAGGACGAGTGATTGACAATCCCGTGGAGGCTCAGAGTGCTGCCATGGAGGAGGGACATGCCTGGAGAGTCAGTTCCAAGAATCATGTTTGTTTTGATTTGATTTTTTAAAAATATCTACCAGACGTTACAGAAGATATTAATCACGTTTCTAAGCAGTGTTTATCAGTACAACACAGTGCAACATTTTCCATTGTTAACTGTAATAATAATTGTAAAATTTGTTAACAGCGTACTTGAATTGCTGTTTAAGCTTGTAAACAATCAAATTTGCATTATGTGGAGTTTTTAAATATATGTCTCTCTGTGTTTTTTTCAGAAGAGAAGTCAGCGTATGAATATCTTAGGAAGCCCCAGCCCGTTACACCCCTCATCATTAAGTGGAGGTACTTTCTAGGGTGTTTAAAAATTGTTTTTGTTGATTAGTATCTGAATTTTACCTTTACAATCAACACTTAATCATGTTTTACTATAGTAAAATCATCAAAACCATGGTAAATAGAAGTACACTACCATTCAAATGCTTGGGCTTGGCAAGATTTTTAAATATTTTTCAAAGGTATTCTCACCAAGGCTGCATTTATTTGATCAATAATGCAGTAAACGAGTAATACTGTGAATAATTTTTATAATTTAAACAAGTGTTATATATTTTAATGTATTTTAAAGTGTTATTTCTTAGATGGCAAATCTAATTTTTTATTTAATTTATTGCAAAATGCTGGTTTGGTGCTCAAGAAACATGTCTTGTTATTAAAAATTTTGAAAAGATTTGTACTGCTTAATATTTTTGTGGAAGCCATTATACATTTTGTACTTTAATTAACTGAAAGTTACAGATAAACTCTTAGTAACAAAATGAACATATTTGCATCCTTAAAAGAATGAATTTCTTAAAAAATGTAAACGCTAACATGTAAAACAAATTCAAAGTCCAAATTTTTGGCTGGTAATGTAAATATAAATAATTAAAATGTAATAATAATAATAATAATAAAAAAAGTTCAACAAAAAGTTAAAATTAATTGCTATTACATCATTATCTTAATTAAGAACAGGTCATGTAGATGAAATACCTGCAATTTAAAAACATGCAATGCATGCCTTTAAAGGAAAGATACCATTGAATGTGCACAGTATTCCATAGAAAATTGCTCACCATCATCCTTGTCTTAAAGGCATTTTGTATCTCCTCTGATCCAGTTATCCACAGGACTCAGCTGTGGTTTTATGGTCGAATTTCACGGGAAGAGTCTCACAAGATGATCCATCAGCAGGGCAGAGTGGATGGGTACGTATCATAGCTTATTAGTTATTCTAAACAACATTCTGGATGATTCTCTGTTCTAACTATGCAATATATACTTAAGCTTAATTGTCTTTTGTGCAACAGAATGTTTCTCTTGAGGGATAGCCAGAGCAATCCTAAGGCGTTTGTACTTACACTGTGTCACCACCAGAAAATCAAACATTTCCAGATTTTACCGGTAAGATTTTATAGTTTTCTGCACCCAAATAATGTAGCATAATAACTATGTGTGCTGATGCACATGTGGCATTTCCTTAAAATATTGTCAAGTATTCCAAGTATGCATTAGATTTAGTAAATACCATTGTTAACTTGCTGAGAATGAGTGTGAAAGCCAAGAAAGACTTTATTAAAGTGCGCAGATGCAAATACTTGGCCCAGCATGCTGTACATAACAAGCATTTTTGCTTTGCTCTGCCTGTAACAAACCTCAATACTCCAGGAGGGCGATAGAGTTAAACTTCAAAAGGTTGAGCCTTTAAACTGTGTTATTAATCAGGTATCTGGCTATAAACATGTCAGCATGACTTCAGTTAACATGCTCAGCAAGAATCTTTTCTAACTGCAGCTCTGCCAGTAGAGAAAACTCACCGTAGAAGTTTTTACTATGTTTATTTAAATTGCATTATATGAAGTTGCATCCTGACACATTTATGTCTTCCCTTTTCCAGTGTGAAGAAGACGGTCAATTGTTTTTGAGCCTCGATGACGGTGCCACCAAATTCACGGACCTGATCCAGTTGGTGGAGTTTTACACGCTGAACAGAGGAGTTCTGCCTTGCAAACTTAAACACCCCTGCACCACTGTGGCCTTATGACCTCCATTTGCCTGATCCCGCCTAAAGACAAACACTCAGACGTCATGTGCTGTGGTGTAATGCTGTGCTGCTGGGCTGGAGAAAAGCACACTGCGAGAGCAACTCTCTATCGAGGAGAGAGAAAATCAAAACAACAAACAAACAGGACCAGCAAGATATAAAGGAGAAAAAAAAGCTTGTGTGTTAGCTGCTGATGAACCTCTTGGCCACCTGCACACTCGACCGTGGCAAGAGCAGGTTCTCAGGACAATCATTCAGAGGGAGTCTTCAGGATCCGCGGTCTTAATCGTGCAGATAATGGATTGGGAAGACCAGCAGAACACTCGTAAATCACGTTTGATTTTGCACTCATGAACCAGGAACAACCAAGCTATGGCAATTGTTGCTTTCGTAAATCAAGCAGA
The DNA here is from genome assembly GCF_022985175.1 of Labeo rohita. Taxonomy (NCBI): domain Eukaryota; kingdom Metazoa; phylum Chordata; class Actinopteri; order Cypriniformes; family Cyprinidae; genus Labeo; species Labeo rohita. The sequence continues at coordinate 29,492,192 of NC_066884.1, read as the reverse complement.
TTTGATTCTAGAATGTCCTGTGAGATGTGGACAGCCGATTGGTGGTTTCGGTACTGTGAAAAGACGTTGCCGTTAAATTTGTGCTTTCACCGGTAATCACTAGAATATTTAGACATTCGTTTTCTTATGTGCTCATTGTCTTGAGCAAAGAACTCTCATGCATAATGCATTTGGCCTCTTTTTCGTGTTAAACACTTGTGTAGTTTTTCCCCTTCACAAAACATAACCTGCAGCACTCTCTACTGGCCATACCAAGAATTAATGTGTCCCTTCACTCCTTCAAGGAATAGTTGATCTCCAAAATTTAAATTGGGTTATTTTCACCCTACTGTTGTACCAAAACCATAGATAAATTTAAGATAAATTTGCAATACAACTGTATTTCATAAACAGTTCATAGAGACCCCGGCTATTAGTTTCCTGCGTAAAAAAAAAAAAAAAATTAAAAGTATTAAATACAACTCCTGTGCTATATTTCAAATCTTTTGGAGTCATACGACAGTATTGTACTCGAGACTGCAAGAAGGTTGAGTCTGACTCAAGAGTACTAAAACACTGCCATATGATGTCTTTGTGTGAGGAACCATCTGAAATTTTGACGTCAAGCCAATACATCTAACTCACACCCGCTTCCAAATGATGATTCTTAAAAAAAAAAAAAACATGATTTTGGAATGACATAAAGGTGAAAATTATGACCAAGTTCAGTTTTTGAGTGAACTCTTCCTTTTAACATGAGTAAAAGAACATGGCCTGACATCACCACCACATCCTTTAGGAACGGTGCCTTGATTTTAAAGAGGAGTCTGTTGAGTTCAGTGAAAAATAACCACTAAACCCTATGCTGGGAACTCCGCTGTGGGTCGCAGTCTATCTGGAGCTAGATCAACAAACTGGAATCTTTAGAACTGCTGTCATCTACAGTCACAGCTCCAGTCTATTTTGTTGTTGACTTTCTATTATTCTCTCCATGTTTCGAAAGATTGTTTTGAGGACAGCACACTGTGAAGCCCAGGCTAAGAACACCCACAGAAAGATGGGGTTCGAATTTATAATCTGCCTTGTCCATGGTAGCAGTAGCTACAGCGGATTTGTAAAGATATTTTTCTTTTTGTACTTGTGACGCAATGTAAAGAAAGAGCCATGTTTTTAGTTTGTACCTATATTGTATTAAACTAGATAGAGAGGGCATAGCCACCATGTCTACAAGTTCACCCAAGATACCAGTGCATAGATAAATGCAAATGACGCAATCGTTTTTAAGTATTGCTTCAACAAATTTATTTATTTATCTGGATTTGATTACTTGAAACTTAGTTTCGTTTTTTTTTCTCAGCGCTGTTCAATAACATTCTTCCACATTTTTGTGAATTTTTTGGACCTCAGTTAACTAGATCCCCTTTCTCGAATTTAACATTAATTCTTCATCAACATCCTACTGTAGAACACCATCTTCATGGTTATGATAGATTCTGTAAAGCCTGTTCAATGGGTTGTGTTGTTACGTACCTTGCTGTCAATTGTTAATCACACACTATATTGAAAACACATCTTTTTTTATAACATGTCCTTTACACATGCTATAGGCCGTTAAGACAGTGCAGCCCATTGAACAGACGTGTATTGGTAAACGTGTATTTTGCAAAGTTCATATTAATGTCTATGAGAAAAGACTAGTTTTAATTATGTCACAAAGTAACATTAAGCTGTTTGTTCATAGATGTATTTTAAGATACATAAAAATTTGTGTCATCTCAGTTAAGTAAGGGATAATGTACAATCAGCCAGTTTTCACACACACAAAAAAAGAAAAAAATATCAAAAGGGCAATCCTGATATTTTGACTGCACATTATGCTGCTTATTACACGGCTGCTTACCAATAAAAACAAAATAAAGAAAAAACATAAACCATTGATTTATTTGATTATATGAAAAGGAAGAGATTGCCTAATTCAAATCTAGTATTTCAGAGAGCCGTGTAATAAGGATATGATCTCAGTCAGTCAGGTAGTACTTAGACCTCATTGGATGATTTAACCACAGAAATAGACTGCAGGGCTTAAGTCAGTGCTATTATTATTCACTTGAATATCTTTCTCAGTGTCAGTTAAGTTAATTCAAGCCTTGTTTGAGGTTGAGTGTGTGTCAGTGTTTATTTAGCTGCAATTTGCGTAGGTCTTATGTTCACCAAAAGACACAAGCATACACACAGGCTTTCTGAACTTGACATTATTGTCTTTATTTTTCAGGGTTTGATAAGTTAAGCTATACAATCAGCCAGCCAAGGACTAAACTAACAATATTTCAGTAATGATGCTATGAATTAGCACATTCTGCAACCAGTTTTAATATACTATAGTTCTAGTGTAACTAGAGTTCTGGTTCAGACAGATGGATGTACTGAGTTTAGAGGTCATATGATTTTTTTTTTTTTTCTGAGATTATTTAAAAAACAGAAAGAAACAAACAAAAACACACACTTTTTGGATTTTGCCAGAGGGAGGTGGTTGTAGGTTACTTAAAGACTAGTTTACTATATGTTACTGGTGAATCACCTGTGTGAGTAAAATTGATCTGTAGGGTAGTCTGAGTACCATTAGCACTTAACCTACTTGTTAATTAGCTGGCCATTCAGTCTAAAAGTGAGTGTGAGCACGATGTCTGTTCACAATCTAGACACTCGGGGTGTTGTTTCTGAGTTGACACAGTCATATGTTAGTCACATTGTCCGTAAAGATTTAATATTCATTTTTACATATATCATGTAACATGCAGCTCAACAGGACACTATAGTTACACTCCATCATGTACAACTGTTCAAGTTTGTAGATACCACACTGAATTTTTGGATACAGATTTTTTTTTTCTTTCCACAATGGCATATAAATGAAGAAACTTGACTTATTTTAGTGCATTTTTATTATTTGGTTAAGTGTGTAAATATTGAATATATTCTATTTTGTGTTGCTTTATCATGCTAATTGACCTTAAAGAATATGTTATGTTTGCATTGAGCTGACAGAAAACTGGACTTTGAACTCTTTTAGTCATTGAAGGTCATTATTAAGCTAAATTTGCTCACTTATTCTCACAAATACACTTATTATGAAAACGCTAACAAGTTTATGCCTTGTAGATATTGTAGAGACGTTTCTTTAATATGAATCAAAGACAGATTTTTTTGCATTTTCCCCATTGTTGTTTGAAAGAAGCTGGTAGCAGCATTTGCGAAATGTGTGATCTGTTGAGAGTTTATCAGTGAAAGAAATAAATGTCATTTTTGTATTTAAAAGAAATGAATGTAACTGGGTTGCTCAGGGTTGAAGTGGAGGCTGTTTAAAACTGGTCCTGTGGACCAGCAAGACTTCTTCTCTGTATTTTTCTTTTTATTAAACTAACAGTATACTTCTTTTACTGAGTCTTCGACCACACCAGGCCTCTATTATTCCCCCCTTTCCTCTCTTCTGGCCTTCAAGATATTCTAGCTTCACATGTAACAACTATAGAATGAGTTGTGTCATATAGCTTCCACCCTTTCTTAAAGGGATAGCTCACCTACAAATTAAAAATCTGTCATCATTTACTCACCCTCAAGTCCAAACTGCTTTTTTGCCCATACAGTGAATTGAATGGAACAGAGCAGCTTGGACATTTTGCTATATCACTCCTTTTGTGCTCCATATAAACATTTTGAAATATTTTGTTCTTCTTCCTCTTTTTGGATGAACTATTCCTTTAAACATTGTGTATAACAGGTGCCTCAAAACCCTACGGTCCATCCTCTCTCTCTTCACTAATGTCGACCTGAGAGGATGTTCCTACTCAGGTTATGGTTGCTGATCTTGAATTTGTGACCATTAGTCACTAGTATCAGTACTGATGAAAGAGAAGGTCATGCTTATGATTACACTGTTCACGTTACGGAGTAATTGCATTATACATAAATAGCAATTTGTAATGAACTTAATGTGTAATTCTGAGGATCCGCTTTTAACTATTGCTATTGTCATGAATCATAACATCTAACATGTGTAACATGGGTGCTGTAATATAAAGCAGTACTTCTGTGACTTTTTTTTCATGCCATAATCAGAACCTTCTCCCAGCTGTCAGTAATATTTCCTGAGCTTTGCGTATGTTTTCTCAGTGCAAAAAAAAATATCATGACCATAAGTGTAAGTAAAATAGAAGTAAATATGAATCTATGTCTTTCAGGGAATGAAACAAACAAACAAACAAAAACATGGATAGAAAAAAGGTTTCTTCTTTTCAGACTCTGTATTGATCATGTGTTCTGCTTGGTTCTGTAAATAGCTGAATGGCTTACAAATTCTAATTGTAACCTTTTCAGGTATTTTTGTACAAATAAGGGACTGATATATTCTGTTTAGAATAAAACATTAATTGATTGCTATATCTCAAGGTGTGTTGATATTATCCAAACAAGCAAACATTACACACTTACAGTGTTCATATAAGCGACTAGCACTTGACTTTGTAAGATGAAAACTGTTATATCTTCAAATCTTAGCAATGTTAGTTTAAGATTACATTGCTTTAGGTTAAGCAAATTTATTCACATAATTTGTTTCATAGTGTTTACAAACGCTCTTTAAATAATAAATAAAAACTGACTAAGAAACACCTAAATAAAGATTAAGAAATAATATTTATATTTTCTACATTTAAAAACAAAAATGTGATAAAAAAAAAAAAAAAAAATTTTAAGAATTCCAGAAATATTAATATAAATACATACAATACATTTACAAAACTTGGAATAGCCTAAGATAAATATTTATTATAATTTGGATTAAAAATATATAAATCAATAGTCAGTAAAGAAAGAAACAGAAAGTTTATTGTTCAAAACATTCATATTTAGTCGTATTAACAGTACAAATGGTAACACTTTATTTTGAGGTGTCCTTGTTAGACATGTTACATGCACTTACTATAATAATAACAATTACTTATGCACTATTACAAGAAAGTAACCCTAATCCTTGCTCTGACTGTATAGTACGTACATGTTAACTATAATTACTCAGTACTTGTATAATGTATAATTGTAATAAATAATTGATATAAATGTATAATTACACTGTAACAAGGACACCTTCAAATAAAGTTTAACCCAAACCATTTATATGGCTATGTTGAATTTGAAATGTGTATTACATTAACAAAATGAATTGTAATATTTCTAAAAATGTAATTATAGACTTTATTCAAAGTTCTGCTGCATCTGCAGTCACTGTGCCAGCTAGCTACACAGATACTCAACAGAGAGCACTTCTAATTTATAATAAAAAAGTTTCTAAATGTTACAGAGTCACGATCAGCAGATATTACACCTTATTACACCTTATTGTATTATATAATGTACATTGTATTACATTATATAATACAATAAAACAACATGCTGTACTATTTTGTAGAATCACCTGTTGCATTTTGGTGCAAGCCATGTTCATGCCCACTAGAGGGCAGACAAACTCATGAATAGTAAACCATTTCAATCATCCTCACCTGTTGGTAAAATCAAGTAACTAAACTAGTCCTGTACATCCGGTACAAAATTCATTCATTTGATATAAAATATTGGGGTGCTGCTGTGATGAGCAACTGTGCACTGTACACTTTTGTGTCAGGTAACCAAAAATGTGCTTCAGAGATGTGATGAATCAAATTGGTGCAGCTATTTAAGGATAGTTCATTTAAGATAACAAGCAAATTTTACCCTTTAAAGTGACAGGCACTGTGAATGAGTTATATAGTCAGTCATTACAGTCATAATAATGTGTTTTGCTCTTTGGCCTACATTTACATGACATTTTTATGACCAAACACTTTGGAATTAAAAAACAGACACATTTTTATTAACTGATTCATGACTGATAGGAATATATAATGTTTCTGCTCCACTATTAGAGAAGAAATCACTCTTATTATCTGAAATCAGTTTCTCAGTTTCAGTTTTGATGGGTAAAAAAGAAGAAAACTTGATGAAAATAATTTGCAGATAATTACAGTATCTATGTTTCATCGATAAAGGTTTTATAATGGTTTTATTGACAACATTGATTAATACAAGGCTAGTCCTGCTGGATGTGTTCAGTATATGGATTTTGTGGACAGCCTTTCACTTTAATAGCCTGTTTCTCTTCTATATACTTTGGTTCCAGAGCTAATTCACTCAAGATGTGAGAGGGAAACCTGTGATCTAATGCAGATCTAATGACTAACTTTACAAGAAAGCACATTTATTCCATAATACAATACATTATTGGTATATTGTTGAGTCATTTAAATGTGAAATAGCTGTAAACTGTAAAGAGGCATTTAAGATGCCCCAATAACTGCAAAATAACAGTTCAATAAAAATATTGATGGCGAAGATGTAGGATAGGAGATGACTAAAGATCATCTGAGTTAATACACTTAAAATGTAAACTACTTTGCAGGTGCTATATGCCATTATTGTTATAAAATTATTTTTTGGGGTGAGATCATTTGTGTGTTTGTGTATGTGTGTGTGTGGATGTATTGCTCTGTAATTGTATTAACATTTGTGGAAAGTGAACAGGTTCTCATTAACTCCTTATGAATCAGCTTCTTTTGCCCTGCCTGGCGTTGCTCTGAATGAAAGCCTCATTCTGATTGGCTGTCTGAACAGTGGCAGGGCTGATAAACCCCCAGGCTTCCCTGCTGTTCCACATCACTCTGCTGTGCTCTGTGTGTGTACGTGTTTTTATATGTGTGTTTGAAACAAACAGAAAGCGTGTCAGGACCGACGAGAGGGAGGACTCTTCTTTTTTGCCTGATATTGTAAGTACAATGAAAACAATTAGAGGAAAGAGAGAGACATTTTGAATGTAACACTTGTTGAGCTATTAAAACACAGTGCAGGTACAAGGTCCAAATACAGGACTGGGGATATTTTCAGGTTGATTACATGTGTAACTGCAGAGGTGGATTGCCTTTACTTTCTTTTTCTACATTTTGCTTCATATTCTAGCATACTGTGTTAAAAAAAAAAAAAAAGAGAGAAAAAAGTTGAAGTCATTATGTTAGGTAAAATGTGAAGCCAAATGTCAGCAGACTTACTCCATTTTTACAGCACCTGCTTCAGCACCTGTACAGCATGACATGTCATAAAGATATCAGAACTTAACAACTCACGTGTTTTCTGAGGCTTTACAAATCAAAATCAGACTGATAATAGTCATTTTAGATTGTATATGCTTTTTTTTCTCAGAATTCTCTTTAGGCACATTAGGGCAATAATTGATTCATTACATGCTTCTTTACATTTGCTGATTTGTTTGTATTGAGAATCATTCCTAATATTCATATCCTATTCCTATATTAAAAAATACCTACGAAGCACAACATTTTTACACATTTTTTTTTTTTAAATTTTAGGTACAGGTTTAGAATTTTTTGATATGTTCATGCTTTATCCTCAGATACTCAGTGTGTGTTTGCTTGTTTGTGTGCATGTGTAAAACAACTTTAATAGTACTTAAATGTATGTAATCAAAAAGACCAGTCGCCGGATGAGTCATCACATGCACACACACACTCTCACTCACAGACATGCTGACACATCTCAATCCATTTGTATTATGTGGATTAGGGTGATGCGATAACAAGCATACAAATAATTAGTAGTGGCCACTGTTGCCAACCCTCCTGACAGAGCTTGTTTAAAACAATGATTTGATTGGTATAGTTCGTTTATATTACATTTGGTCTAACAGTTTCTAATTTAAGCTCAGATTTTACCAGTACATGTGTCCTGTGTGAAGACAATCTGTCATCTTGTGATGTTCTTATCAGCAGACTGATTTGCTACTGATGTGAGGTGATGATGACATGGATGATGGCTAATTATAACATACAGTTTTTAGATTCATTTTCAGCTGAATCAATTTGTGCACTCTGTATGAGGTGCATTTCCTGAAAAGACAAAAAGAAATGAAAATCTTGATAACACTAATATAATTACACCTCTGCTTATTGAAAAGCAGGCCCATCAGTTCGTCTTTTGTTCTCCATGCTGATTCTACTCCTTTTTCAGTCAAAAACATGGACGCTGCAGAGTTCCGGAGATGCGGGAAGGAGATGGTGGACTATGTGGCCGATTATTTAGAGAACATTGAGAAGAGGCAGGTTTACCCTGATGTGGAACCTGGATATCTCAGGTCACTGATTCCTGAGGAGGCCCCGGAGGAGGCAGAGAGCTATGAGGATGTGGTCAAAGACATAGAGAGGGTGATCATGCCAGGGGTGAGTCAGTGCTAAACAGCTTTGATACAGTTCCTGTACTTTACAGTCATTACTATGGTTCTCAGACCTCAGATCTTGTGTGAGAAGATGTTTAATGACCTAAGCTATAAAAGTCTGTTTTTGACTGGTAATATTTCCTTATCTTTCATATTTTAATAGGATGTTTCTTTTTCTTCTAGCTTTATATCCAATCATGTATGGTACATATTTTAAAGTGTTGATTGCTAATAAGCTGTTAATCAGTTCCACCATTTCTGCAGTGGGAAAATGTGTAACTTATTGTGCATGTTACCATCAGTGAAGACAGCGCCCCAACAGCAGGGACAATAACTGTTTATTAAAACTGATTAGAAAAGATTTTATTATTATTATTATTATTATTATTATTTTATTTTATTTTATAAAATATACAATAATATTACATATTTAACATGTCTATATTTAAAATGCATAAAATTAATTTTCTATTCAATATATTTTAATATATATATATTTTTACAATATAGATATATATATATATATATATATATATATATATAAAAAAAAAAACTAAATTAATGAACGAAAATAAATGCAAAAATAATAAAATAATAAAAAATAATACATTTATTTCATATAACAATTTTAAAAACTTTCATCCCGAATATAATATTTCAGTTAAAATTCATTATATTTAAATATACAATATGTTAGCATGGTTTTAGGTTCAGTAACACTTTAGTTTAGGGACCAGTTCTCACTATTAACTAGTTGCTTATTAGCATGCATGCATATTATTAGTATATTGGCTAATCCTACCCCATGCCTAAAATGAACAAAATAATCCTACTAACTATTAATAAGCAGCAAATTAAGAGTTTACTGAGTTAAAAGTTGAAATTAATAGTTTGTTAATAGTTACAGGATGCAAATATGGTTATTGAAATTTTAGTATGAAACACAAAATTCACACAAAAATGTATTGTGCTTAAAAAGTTTTTGAATCTGTCTTTTTAATCTTTGTCTTTGATTTTTTTTACAATTATTTTATCAATTTAGAATTCAACTTCATCTTTTATCTTAAGTGGTGTACATGTATATTGCACTTACTGACATTAAGTCCACCATTTAAACTGATAGTCTACTAAGCAGTTAACAGATATGATTGTTATACACTATGTCAAGGATGATGTAACAATAGTGCAATTACTCATAAATCGGTGTGATTTATCTTGTGCAGATAAAGGTATTTCGTTTTACTAATCAGTGGTCACATAAAGAAGCCCTCAAAGTTTTCTCTCCTTGGACATGCTCAAAGTCCACCTTTTGAGGGGTTTGAATCTGATAGTTAGGAAATGAATCATTAAACTCTGACCTGGGGTCAGCAAAAAGCCTCCCCCACCTCTTTATTTCATAGCTCAGAGGAAAAACCAAACACTTTAATTCAGTTAAAGGTGTTAACCTTCCCACTGTGTTCAATTAAACCAATTTTCCCTTTCAGAAGTCCTGTTTTAATAGTTATTTAAAAGTGTGTGCTTGAGCTAATGAATGACTCACAATAGGAAAATCCTGCAAGAGAGAGACAGACACACACTGCCTCAAGCTCTCTCCTCCGCTAAACACATGGAATAATTTCATTTAGCCTTCATAATTTCATCTAACCTTTAACGTTCTGAGAGAAAAACCCTAATGTCACTATTACTGAAGTCATAATCCTCGTTCAAAAGAGCAAATGTGAACAACAACAAAACAACCAAATTAAATCTGACAGATCAAAGTCCCCGATTTTAGGCAGCTCTTTAGCTTGAAAACATGTTATCTTACTGTAGCAAATGGTTTTAAAAATGATTTTTTGGAGGTTTTTTCATGAACACTGAAGACAATTTTTAAATGAATGTTTCTAAATGTTTTCTGCACTGTTTCAGGTGACACACTGGCACAGCCCATACTTCTATGCATACTTTCCTACTGCTAACTCTTTTCCTGCAATGCTGGCTGATATGCTGTGTGGAGCCATTGGCTGCATTGGATTTTCTTGGGTATGTTTTTTTTTTCTCTCTCTCTTTCTCACTCTCAGTACAACCACGTATTCTTCTATCCAGATAGCCATCTGTCCTTCCGTTGAACCAACTATTCATCCATCATTCCATCGGTCTATTTAGCTACCTTGTAGTCTGTCTGTCCATCCATCCATCCACCCATAAAGCATTCATCTGCTTTTCCATCCATCCATCCATCCATCCATCCATCCAATGATTTTTTCCCCATCCACATATTTGTCTCTCCATTCAGTCCATCCCTACACTGAACCATATATCCATCCATTTAACCACCTGCTAGTATGTCTGTACATCCATTCACCCAGCAACATGTCTGTCCATTTCTGTGATAATCTGTTTAGCTACCTCACTGTCTGTCCTTCCTTCCCTCCCTCCCTTCATCCATCCATCCATCCATTTAGCCACCTGTCAGTCTGTTCATTATGAATCCATCCATCCATCCATCCATCCAATGATTTTTTTTTCATCCATCCACATATTTGGCTCTTCATTTAGTCTGTCCCTCCACTGAACCATATATTTATCCATTTAATAATTATTAATATTTTAATAATTAATAATCTGTTTAGCCACCTCTCTGTCCATTCATCCATCTATCCATCCATTCATCCATCCATCCATCCATCCATCCATCCATCCATCCATCCATTCATCATCCATCCATCCATCCATCCATCCATTCATCCATCCATCCATCCATCCATCCATTCATCAGTGCATCCATCCATTTAGCCACCTGTCGGTCTGTTAATTCTTCATACATCTGCTTTTCCACCCACCCATCCATCCATCCATATATTTGTCTCTCCATTTAGCCTGTCCTTCCACTGAACCATATATCCATCCATTTAGCCACCTGCTAGTCTGTCCATCCATCCATTCATCCATCCATCCATTTAGCCACCTATTGGTCTGTTAATTTAGCCATATATCCATCCATTTAGCCACCTACTAGTCTGTCTGTCTGTCCATCCATCCATCCAATGATTTTTTTCCTATTCATCCGCATATTTGTCTCTTCATTTTGCCTGTCCCTCCACTGAACCATATATTCATCCTTTTAATAATTAGTAATAATTCAATAATTAATTATCCATTTAGCCACCTCTCTGTCCGTCCATCCATTCATCCATTCATTGAGCCACCTGTTGGTCTGTTAATTCTGAATCCATTCATTCATTCATTTATCCATCCATCCATCCATCCATTGTAGGCTAACATAGGAATTTATTTATTTGTTTGTTTGTTTGTTTGTATGTTTATGTTTATTTGTTTGTAGGCAGCGAGTCCTGCCTGTACAGAGCTGGAGACAGTGATGCTGGACTGGCTGGGAAAGATGCTAAAGCTACCAGAAGATTTTCTTGCTGGTACAGAGGGGAGAGGGGGAGGGGTCATCCAGGTGAGATAATTAAGAAAAGATTTTATCTGCTAGTAGTGTTTATATAAAGTTTTTATAGTTTATATAAAATTTATATGGTATCACTTATATATATGGTTTTTAACCAAGTGTCTATGAAGGGGGTCCATGTACTGCAGGGGGTCTTTGGAGAAGATACATTGGTTTCACTTTATTTTGATGGTCCCTTCAACACATGTTGACTATAAGTAACATTGCACCTATATATCTACTAACTCTCACTTGAGTGTCAGTAGAATATTAGTAGACTGGTAGGGTTAGGGTAAGATTGACATGTACTTACAAAGTTACTTATGGTCAGTAAAATGTCTTTTGGGAGACCATCAGAATAAAGAGTTAGCAAATATTAAGCAGACAGTCTACTAACACTCTAATGAGAGTTAGTTGACATGTAGGTGCAAAGTTACTTATTGTCAACAGAATGTTCAAAAGCGACCATCAAAATAAAGTTTTTATTTATTTATTTATTTTTAAATTCAAGACATGTCTAACCACATGAGTGCACATTTCCTTTAAGCATCTGTTGTTCTGCAAAGGTGAAGAATGAAGAAAATTTGGTTTTAAAATAATTGCATTTCTGAATTCCCATCAGGATCTTCTGTCTGGTGTCAAAATGTGGATATTTTCAACCACTTTAAGCCACCTGGACAACCTTAATCCATGTTTACAGGCAATTTCTTTTGACCAATAACAAATATCAAACACATGTCCCACACACCAATTTGTTTGTCATTGATTTCTTCTCTAGGCCCTGCAAATTGTTATGTCTTGTAGAAATTGCCTTTTAAGACGTCAGCTACACATGAGAGGAGACAGTCAGGTGGCCGTGCGTGCGTTGAGAGCGTACCGCGATCATTTTGTCACTATGGATGTAGCAGTAGAGCAGCTGTGACCATTTAAAGAGAGACACAGGAAGCACAGCGTATGGAAAGCCCACTGATGACAGTCGGTTTGATGCTCTGTCATTAAGGCTGCTTTGGAGTGTGTGTGTCCTCCTACTGAATGGTTTTGTCTCTGGGCTTTTCAGAGAGCTCACTATGGCAACAGGCATTATTTTCACTGATAGCATGCACTAATGAGGGAGTTTGTGGGTTTTGTAAGCAATGCCTCTCAGCAAGGGTGGGCATAGCATAGAGGGGAGGAGAACAGGTGAAAGTAGAAGATAATTATTAAAGTAAAGCTAAGCATATAGAAGTTTCCATAAGTGTTTTGTTGAGTTTAATATTGATACATCATGGGGGAAAAACACCTCAGTCTTATTCAGGTGACCAAACTGAGGAAAAACATGCAATTTGGTGCAGATGCTGATATTTATATGGAAAAAAAGATAACATTCTGATTTTTGTAATGTAAATCAATGAGTTTATAACAGCATAGCAGACTGCTTATATAAAATGCATAAACATATCAGCTGTCATACTAATCTTATAATGCAATTCAACTGAGACGAATGAAAACCTGATGTATCATATTTGATGCATTTTAACATTATTTTTCTAAAAAGGTTATCTATAGATAATCAAGCAAATCTTTAGTTCACTCTTCTTAAAATACTATGAACCATATAAAAGCTCTTCTTATATTTACTATTTTTAAAAAATTGTAAAGATTACTGCGACCTAAAGTGGGACACTTTTAGAATTAAAAGGATTTAAATTAATATTTTAAAAGGCTTTAACTTGCTAAGTATCAATCAGATGACAAAGGGCATGTAGTATATTGTGTACAACTAGTTTTTAGCCAAGATTTAATCATACTGATTATTTAGAGGCCTTAGAAATTTGCATACCAAATAATACAGTTGGCTTTATAGGGTTAAATGTGGCAGAATTTGAAAATTGAACTCCTTCTTGTTCTTGAAATTAAATCATTGTGCTTTTTAATATCTTATTGCCAAACAAGTGTGACTACAGTTTTCCAGATTATCTCATAAACTGAACTGAATCATTAGTAATCAGGACGTGGGTGTGCGCTGTCAGGCTTACGAAGGGAAATCAAAGACAGCTCGTGCCTCACAATGAGCTGAGGTGATATGTATTGAGGGGTTTTGAGTGGAAGTCTTCTCATTCACTCATTGAGAACACACAAAACAGAGCTGGAGAGCTGATGAAAATTCATCACTGTTGCATTTACAATCAGTAACATTAGGGCATATTGATCAAGGCAATTGTTTCACTCAGTGCAATTTTCGAGATGAAGGAAATTGTGTCTTAAGTAATATTGAACAGGTCTACCAATTGTGAGACCAATTGCTCAATATAGACTGCTTTTGAATTTTCATAAACAGCAACATTTGGTGTACATGTTCAAAGTATCAAGTATAAATGAATATAAAGTGATGTTTGTTTGTACAGGGCACTGCCAGTGAAGCCACTCTCATAGCTCTTCTCGCTGCTCGTTCCAAAGTCGTCAAACTGATCCAGGCTGACCATCCTGACCGATCTGAGACTGACATTATATCCAAACTAGTCGCCTACTCATCTGATCAGGTAAGACAACAAGCCTGGATGAAACAGGGGTATATTTAGTGTAGACTAATGGCCTTAAGATAATATGCATCATTCAACAGGCAATGTGATGATGGCATCGTGTCCATCTGTGAGTAGGGATGAGTATCTGTTAGTGGGGATGATTAGCAAGAATCTTTATCGAATGGAAATGTCAAACAATGTGAAAGGGCCATGCACCAGTTCTCTGATATATCAGGATAACGGTGAAGTGCCACTTGTTTATGAAAGTGTTTACAGTATCTGTCTGTCTAATTGGAAACCATGAATATTTGGTTGTTTTTGAAACAAGGTCATTAACTGAGAAATAATATAGCAGTGTTTTGTTGATATTCCAGGCGCACTCATCGGTGGAGAGGGCAGGTTTGATAGGTGGAGTAAGGATGAAGAAAATTCCCACTGATAAGAAGTTTTCTGTGCGAGGAGATGCACTGAAGAAAGTTATAGAAATGGACAAAGCCGCAGGACTCATACCATTTTTTGTATGTATATCTCTAATAACTACAAACTTAATTTAAACAGCACAACTGTAGTTTTAAAGTAGAAGTTTATTTCCAGAATTATAATTTCCAGATAATTTACTCACCACTTGTCATCCAAGATGTTCATGTCTTTCTTTCTTCCATCGAAAAGAAGTTTTTAAGGAAAACATTTCTGAATTTTTCTCCATACAGTGGACTTCAATGGTGACCAGTGGGTTGAAGTTTTAAATTCCAGTTTCAATGCAGCTTCAAAGGGCTCTACACGATCCCAGCTGAGGAATAAGGGTCTTATCTAGCAAAACGATGGGGGATTTTCTACAAATACAAATGAATATATACTTTTAAACCACAAATGCTTGTCTTGCACTAGCTCAAATTCACACATTACATAATCACGTATGCATAATGTAGGCAGAAGAACCGAACCAGTGTTTACTAAGCGAACATGCAAAGAAAGTCAAACACCCTTTACAAAAAGGCAATACAGCGATGTTAGACGATTTTGAAGTTGGAGGTGAAAATGAGATGGAATTTTTCGCCCTGCCCTACCTTTTCTCACTAAAGTACACAGACGAAGAACTAACTGTCTGTTACTTTTCCAACATGATTGCGAAATTCGTGAAGACGTGCATGCACGTCGCAGAGCTGGTGTAAGACAAGCATTTGTGGTTAAAAAGTATTAAAAAAAAATCTATCTATATATATCTACACTGACCAAAATTATGAATGCAACACTTTTGTTTTTGCCCCCATTTTTCATGAGCTGAACTCAAAGATCTAAGACTTTTTCTATGTACATAAAAGGCCTATTCCTCTCAAATATTGTTCACAAATCTATCTAAATCTGTGTTAGTGAGCACTTCTCCTTTGCCGAGATAATCCATCCACCTCACAGGTGTGGCATATCAAGATGCTGATTAGACATCATGATTATTGCACAGGTGTGCCTTATGCTGGCCACAATAAAAGGCCACTCTAAAATGTGTAGTTTTATTACACAGCACAATGCCACAGATGTCGTACGTTTTGAGGGAGCATGCAGTGGGCATGCTGACTGCAGGAATGTCCACCAGAGCTGTTGCCCGTGAATTTAATGTTAATTTCGCTACCATAAGCTGTCTCCAAAGGTGTTTCAGAGAATTTGGCAGTACATCCAACCAGCCTCACAACCGCAGACAATGTTTAACCACACCAGCCCAGGACCTTCACATCCAGCATCTTCACCTCCAAGATTGTCTGAGACCAGCCACCCAGACAGCTGCTGCAACAATCGGTTTAAGTAACCAAAGAATTTCTGCACAAACTGTCAGAAACCATCTCAGGGAAGCTCATCTGCATGCTCTTCATCCTCATCGGGGTTTGGACCTGACTGCAATTCGTCTTCGTGACCAACTTGAGTGGGCAAATGCCCACATTCAATGGCATCTGGCACTTTAGAGAGGTGTTCTCTTCATGGATGAATCCCGGTTTTCATTGTACAGGGCAGATGGCAGACAGCGTGTATGGCGTCGTGTGGGTGAGCGGTTTGCTGATGTCAACGTTGTGAATCGAGTGGCCCATGGTGGCAGTGGGGTTATGGTATGGGCAGGTGTATGTTATGGACAACAAACACAGGTGCATTTTATTGATGGCATTTTGAATGCGCAGAGATACCGTGACAAGATCCTGAGGCCCATTGTTGTGCCATTCATCCACGACCATCACCTCATGTCGCAGCATGATAATGCACAGCCCCATGTTGCAAGGATTTGTACACAATTCCTGGAAGCTGAAAACATCCCAGTTCTTGCATGGCCAGCATACTCACTGGACATGTCACCCATTGAGCATGTTTGGGATGCTCTGGACTGGCGTATACAACAGCATTTTCCAGTTCCTGCCAATATCCAGCAACTTCGCACAGCCATTGAAGAGGAATGGACCAACATTCCACAGGCCACAATCAACACCCTTTTATTGTGGCCAGCCTAAGGCACACCTGTGCAATAATCATGCTGTCTAATCAGCATCTTGATATGCCACACCTGTGAGGTGGATGGATTATCTCGGCAAAGGAGAAGTGCTCACTAACACAGATTTAGATAGATTTGTGAACAATATTTGAGAGGAATAGGCCTTTTATGTACATAGAAAAAGTCTTAGATCTTTGAGTTCAGCTCATGAAAAATGGGGGCAAAAACAAAAGTGTTGCCTTCATAATTTTGGTCAGTCTATCTATCTATCTATCTATCTATCTATCTATCTATCTATCTATCTATCGATTCACTAAATAAGACCCTTATTCCTTGGCTGGGATCATATAGAGCCCTTTGAAGCTGCATTGAAACTGCAGTTTGGACCTTCAACTTGTTGGCCACCATTGAAATCCATTATATGAAGTGGACTACTAATTTAAGAGCTGTCCCTAGAAACACTACTATGCTTTGTCCATTTAAATTTTGTTCACTTAATGCAAAATGCATTATACAGCCAATAAATTCACTGAACCAACTACAAATTTCTTGTTTAGAACATTTTCATAAATTTGCATATGGGGGAATCCTGTTGCTCAAACATGGGATTTTTTATTTCTGTCTTTATTTCTCATGGTACTTTCTGTATAAAAACCTGTTTTACAGACTTGGTATAGATTAAGAATTAATGACCTCTTTATGCACTGTGTTTTAAGATGGAATTTATGTCCTCTTATTGTCATATTGTATGGCCTTTTAGTATTTTGATTATTTTATTTTATATATATTATTATTATTATTATTGCAGGCAAATGTTGCAGAATTTGCTTTTAAATCTTAATGATTAAGCCTTACAGTTAGAACTTGCAACCACTATACATAACAAGTGCAAAATTACACAATCAGTCAGCATCATGGTAGAAGGATAGCAGCCACTCAGACTATTAGAGAGCATGAAATGAGAACAAATTGGTCATTTGTCTCTGCTCTTTCTCTGAATTTGTCCTCCTGCGGTCTGCCTGATGGTTAATGCTGTTTGGAGAGCCTGTTTTCTGAATCACATTAGTCAAATTAGCCTCAGGCTCAGCCAGCAGACCCGTGTCAGAAGAATCACAGCGTAATGACAAACCAAGCAGGAACAAATCTTTCTGTGATCAAAACGTATAGCTCAAATGAATATTTCATTAAACCTTCTAGATGGGGATAAGGAATGTCTAGGTTGACATATTTGTATCAGTAGTATATTAAATATTAAAATCAACTCATAATACTCCATCTATTTGATTTTCTTGCTGTTTCTTTCAGTTTTGTGCAACATTGGGAACAACGCCATCCTGTGCGTTTGACTGCATCACTGAGCTCGGCCCTATATGTAAGACCAATTTATTGTTATTTTCCTTCGTATCTTATTTGTGGTTGCAAATCAGTATTTTGATGAATAGTTAAATAGATTGAATTATATTGTCATTGTTTCTATATCAGGTAATGCAGAGAAAATCTGGATGCACATTGATGCTGCGTATGCTGGAAGTGCATTTATCTGTCCAGAGTTCAGACCTCTTCTGAATGGCATAGAGGTAAGATAACATTCAAATCACACAGTGTGTTCTTAAGCACACTTCACAGGGTGCTCTTAAACTCAGAGAGGCGTGAATGATAACAGAAGAGCAATCTGTGGCGGGCTCAAACTATTGATCCTGTTACTTTAGGAGCGGTGCGTGGAAGACAGAGTTGTGTCGTGTGTGTGCGATGGAGAATATTTAAATGTCACAAATGATGCGAGCCGGCATGAGCGATGTCTTGTGGAATGGGTGGGAAATTAGAGATCCCTGATCGTCCTTTGAGTTGTCGTGGAGCCCAACTGGGTGTCACAATGATAAGGGTAAAGTAATTTCCTGAGGCATAGGAAGACCTTTAGATAAGTTCCTTTTTTCCCTTGCTAAAGAAATATCACTGTTTATTAGCAGCACAAGTTCAAACAAAAGTGAGGACTGTGCTCCCCTGCACAGATGATGGTTTTTATTATTGACCGGAATGACAGCCGGCTGCTGTTTCCTGCGTGGTGTTGGTTGCCAGGAAGTGAAAGACAGGCAGGACTCAGCATGGCAACAATCAAATCGTCATGGCAGTGTCTGCCTTTATTGCAGCAGATGGAAAGGATATTGGAAAGGGGAGAGCAAAAAGATTAGACTTTGAGATAGTGGCTCTTTTTGAATGCGCAGATGCTGCAGTCGATTGTGAGTTTGCAGCATGGGTTTAATATGCTACTGCGTCAGAGTCAAAATAGTTCATATCAGACCATGCTAACAGGTAGCTGAAAGATGACTCATCTTTATTTTCAGCAAACCAAATTTAAGGGATAAAAGAGGCTGCAAAACCGAATGAATGAATATGTGAATGCGAGTTTATTATAAGTTAGTTAATAATTATTAATAATTACTGGTGTTATTATAAATATTGACAAATCTAGCAGTCTGTTATTGGTGTTGCTACATACTATTCTGGTCTATTTCAAATGATAAAAATAGTCTACAAATCTCAAACAATTTGAATTGAGTTTAGATATCATGGTTGTAAAGAAAATATGAACTAAATGTCTTAAAATGATCTAAAACGATAAAACTCTTCAGAGACTCGCTCATAGTAATGTTATGGAAATGTTACTAATTGAACCAATAGCAGGTAAGTTAGTGACATGTTTTGTCCCCTGTCTCAAGAGTAAGTGTTAGATGCATCAATTCACAACAAATCACATTAAAATTTGCTTCTTTTTTTAGTTCGCAGACTCTTTCAATTTCAATCCTCATAAATGGCTCCTGGTTAACTTTGACTGCTCGGCAATGTGGTAAGTGTTTAGTGGTTCTATCAGTGTATTTAATTTATACTCTGACCCAATCTACTGTATCTCAACATGTTATTGGTTGGCTTTGTCAGTCAACAGGAAGGAAATGGTCCCAGCTGCCCTTTATGTCAGCACCAGGCACACAAAAACATCAATATAGAGAGAAAATAACAAGTGTGTATGCAAATTTACCTTGATACACACTACTGTCCCAATTTTTTTTTAAATATTTTTAATATAATTTTTAATGACATTTATAATGTTCTGAAGGGAATAAAAAAGTTATTTGAATTGTAATAATATATCACATTATTAAAAAACCTTACCAACCCCAAACTTTTCAACGTTAGTGTAAACAGTGTCCACTTAAACCACATTTTAAAAATGTATGGTATAATATGTGAATATATGCCAACTCGTCACATTAGAAAGAAAATAATTAAACTAAGTGGTGTCTGCAAATCTTGAAACCCCTCCTTGACCCTGCCTTGACTGAATGGCAATAAAGTGAACCTTAAACCTTGAAGCTTAAAACAAATGATGCAAATCCTTTTCTAAGAACTAACTGCACCTTTCTTAGCCAATGACCATTAGTGTAGTATGTACGGTGCAACATAGGCTCATTGGAAAACGTGCCTCTATATACCTTACAAATAGAAACACTTATTCATATAGATGTGCTACATATATAAAGAGGTTAATTTGAAATTTGAATTTAAATGTGATTGTATTTCAGTGCATAATCCCATTTTAATAGGTTCTTTAATAGAACTTGATCTTGAATCAACTATAAGGTAATGGTCTTTGTGTGTCTGTTATTCGGTTTTGTGAGCCAAACCTATATAGATATCTTAAAATGACACTAGAAAAATAAATCAATAAATAAATTATTAAAAATTCAGATTAAGCATTTGCATAAATTTAATCAGTTGTATATTACATGTTGTCACATCAGGATACACAGAATAATATCATTAGGATATAAATTAGCTACTACTGAAACATTCAAATAATAATGATATATGCTGTTTGCACAGATGACTTGGCTGTCATTTGACTGTTGTCTCATACACTGTGTGAGTAATGAAAGTGAATGTCTTTGTGAAGGGTAAAGAAGAGATCAGACATCATTGGAGCATTTAAAATTGAGCCACTTTATCTGAAGCATGATCACCAAGAGTCAGGTAAACCATACAACAATCTTACACATTTCTGTTGGTTTAGTCATGGAAACTGTCAGCCATTATTGTAAAGAACAAACAATAATAACAGTAATAAAAGACTGAAGTGTATTAGCATGAGGTGTAAAGAGGATGACCATGATCCTCATTAATGAGACATGACGTTTTGTGCTGACATCCACTTTACGTCACACTGAAGGCTCGATCAGATTATTCACCTTAGTGCTCTGCTGTGTTTTGTAAGCCTCTGTGTGCTGGTAAACAACAGCTTTCTAACCCGTTACACGGACCTCAATTAGATTTAAGAGTGTTTTTGCATATAAAGTGCCTTTGTGTGTCTATTTGGCATACTACTATTTCACATACTGTAAGTGATGTATATCAAATAAACTGACCCTAAAAATTATTTGGACATCAAAGACAAATAAAAAAAAGAAATGTATGAATTCAGCTGTACTTATAAAAAAAATACAGTGTTTGAGCACAAACTGCAGAGATGCAAACAAAATGTAGAAGGCTAGAAGCAGAATGCACATGTCATGATTATGAATATGCTAATTAGTACATTATGCAATCAATTCATTAGCTAGTAACACTTAGCGACTTTTCAAGCTGGCTTTACCAATTTTTAGTTGTTTCATTTCAGTAGTTGATATCAGTGATTTTAGTTCCAAAAGGTTAAAGGAACATGTAAACAGGTGATAGTTAATGTGATAAACTGCTAAAATACAAGTGGGGTACAAGTAATTTTTAAAAAATGTCTACAAACAGTCAATCATTGTTTGCAGATGACATTTTTTTTGATATCTAATGCAGTAACAGTAGTCTGATCTCCCATGTCTGTTGTTTCCTCACACATGTCCACCAATGAGCTGCCTGTTGGTTGTTGGACATTTAAACATGGCTAAACAAAGACAGTTCCTGTGGTAATGTGTCTGTGGGCAGCGTGCAGCTGTGCAGACAATTGTAATTGTGCTGACAGCAAAACAAAAGAGCAGCCCTGTCTCTTAACCCAGTACACAACACACACACACACGTGCATATATGCATACACACCTTAAAGCCATTTTCATCATGAGCAACTTCCTGATTAAATTACCTTAGGCTTGGCCAGATGGAAAAAAGAATGATGTTTTTTTTTTTTTTGCTTGTTATCTTGTGTGCTGTGTACTTATGGTATTATTTACATCTGAGTTTGCTTTTTAATGTGATATGACTAAATATATACTTTTTTTCTATATTCATAGGACTTGTCACTGATTATAGAGTAAGTATACTGCATGCAATATGTGTGTGTGCAGGTGTGCATGTTTAAGATAATATTGGTTTAGTATGCTGATGACCTCTGTTAACAGTGGTGTACAAAGTACCAGAAAGCTTACCAGAAAATGACTTTGCTAGAAGTTGAAGTCACCGTTTAGAATATTACTTGAGTAAAAGTCTTAAAGTATGTGATATTTGTACTTAAGTACAAAAAGTATATATATATATATATATATATGTAGCAAGATTGTGTTCAGTTTTAACTCTTTCTTCCATGTTGTATTTTTTGGAATAAGAATAAGAAGCATTTCATCCGGTACTTAGCGCCTTTTATTCCAACATAAGAAAACATTTCTGGAATCTGCATCTGAAATAGCATTTAGATGTATTTACAGTTTAGCCTAATGTATCTCAGAGGGAACATGGATGCATTTAAACTGCTGTTACAGATTTGTTTTGCTTTGTTTTTAACATAAAACGTTGAATACTGATATTTGAAATAAATTAAGACATGAAAAAAATAATGGAAATGTGAAATCTAAATTGCCAGTAGGTGGCAGTAAGTGACTGTTAATGAGTGAGTCATTGAGATTCAACCGATTCATTTAAACAGCTGATTCATTCTGGAACAAAGCATTTGACTCTTAAAGGGGTCATCGGATGCAAAATTCACTTTTTCATGTTGTTTGAACATTAATGTGTGTTGGCAGTGTATGTACAAATCTACCCTATAATGATAAAAAAAATCCATGCAGTTGTTTTTAATTAATCTGTAAAAATAATATCCCCTTGTGGCATCACACCGACAGAGGCCGCTCCCACGATAGTTGATTGACATGAGCATCTTACCTCAGATCAGTTGTAATAGTCCGACCTCCATTGTTTCGATGCCGGAGCAGGAATGTAAGTTAGACAAGAATATCTCAGATTGAGCGATTGAGGTGTTGTGTTGCTGGATGTAATAATGAACGAGCCGCTGAAGATGCAGTGAATTACGTTTGTTTGTGAAGGGAATGTGGCTCCCGATCTACATATATCCGCCTATGTTCGCGCGAATCATTCAAAATCCAGCTTCACTTACAGCAGAAGTGAGTATAAGGTTTTTTTTTTTTTGATGAATCTTTGCGATCGCCTTTCCTAATAACGCGCTAGTTAGCGAGTTTAGTGGCTAAACGTGGCTAAACGCGGCTAAAGTAAACAGGCTCGTCACTCTACGGAGAGAAGAGAGGGGTGGGTGAGCAGAGCTTGTTTGCATTTAAGGGAACAATCCCTCAGAATGGCATGATTTTTGCAGAGCTCATTTAGACAAGGTAAAAAGGGTGTTGTTTTACACAACCACTGAGAATTTTTAACCAAAGTATATTATAGACTTTTCATTAAGACCCTAAAGAATCATATCAACTTGTGGAAAATGGCCATCCGATGACCCCTTTAATGAGTGAATCACTGAATTATTTTTATCAACCGATTTGTTCAAAAAGCTGATTCATTCAATAAGTAAACAATGTCCATTGCTCAGACGCAAAACAGTGCTGTGATCTTTGTTTGGAACTATTTTCGTTGGCAAAATTGAGCAAAAACAAGCAATATTATGTCTAAAATCTAAAATCACTTATTGCTTTACTGAACTTGTATAAAATTATTATTAAATGTGTTATGCTGACATCTGCAGAAAAATGGTACTCTTTGTGTGATATAGATTAAGATAACTATATGAAATCATATAAATAAAGCATACAAAGGCATTTTTGCTGTCTACAATTTAGAATGCCTGGAATTTGGGGTTTTAATAGACTAATGCATGCACTCTGTGTGCAATTTGCCTACTTGATAATGTCAGATCGCACGTCATTACAACAACACTAACCATAATTTCAAGCGCCAGACTACTGATTTGTCAAACCTGCTTTCCTGCAGTCCGTGTTCTTCTGACTTAGGACTATTTTGTAGTAAGTAACGAATTAGGTTATTAGGAAAAAAAAAAAAAAACAGGTTGCGGGTCTTTTTTTTTGATAGAATCAATAACAGTACTGAACAACGTATAGTTAATAGAAAGTCAAATTGGACTATCAAAATAAACTGTTATTAAAGAAAACTCTTTCCATATCATTAGAAGCTGCCTTCAAAGGCCATGAATTCAGTCAAAACTGTATTTAACCTGGCTAATTTTTAGAATACATATCACAGTGTTTGTTTGGTAACACTTTATTAAGAACCAATTCTCTCCTATTAACTATTTGTTTATTAGCATGCATATTACTCACACATTAGCTCTTTATTAGTGGTTATTAGGCACATATTAATTATTCGTCATAACCATATCCTAGATCCCATAACCTGGCACAATACCTAAACTAAACAACTACCTTACTGACTATTAATAAGCAGCAAATTAGGAAGTTTATTGAGGGAAAACTCTTAGATAATAGTGATTATGTGCTCCCTAATCTAAGGTGTTACCATTATGGTATTAATACATCTTGTGTCTGATATTAAAGCCATTTATTTCCATGAGAAACAAAAATATAGTTCTTTAGATACCAATTAACCATATAATTTCATCCATAGTTAGTAGTTATTTGTCTCTGTGTGCTCAGTTGTTCTTTATATGGGAAAAAACAGGTATTTGAATGTGTATGTAGGGTGATGAAGAAGGAAAGAGCAAAGAAGTACAAGCTTTTGTATAATCAGATGTGTATATGCACTGGTTTGTGATTCATGTGTATTTATGTGTGCACAGTTCATATGTCATATCTCATCTCATCTCCCTTCAGCACTGGCAGATCCCATTGGGTCGTAGGTTCCGCGCTCTCAAGATGTGGTTTGTGTTTCGCATGTACGGACTCAAAGGTCTCCAAGCCTACATCCGCAAGGTAACTGCCTTTACTACATCCTGTCAATCAAGTTAGCCTTGCTAATCACATTTTATTTGGCTCCAAAGTCGATCTGGAATGACACAAATGAGTGCTTTTTATTTTTTTAAGGACATTTTCATTATATGTTCTGGACATGTACTGTATGTGGTCTGGTGAAGATTGTATATTGGTAGGGAAATATAGAGCAGGACCTATTATCAGACAACACAGTACTTCGGTAGTACATTCAGTACTTCGGTAATTCTGAAAAACTCAGGTTTGATGATCAACTCTCAACTGTTGACCGAACAGTATAGCCATAAGGAATAATTGTCTGAGAATGAGGAAATTGTGTGGTCAGATTTGATTACAGTAATCAGCATTGAAAAATTATTACTAAAAATATTCTTTCAAAAGAAGACATCTATCAAAGAACATAATTTCCCCCAGTTGTACTTCTCTTTCCTTCATTCAGTACTTCAGTAATTCTTAACTGCTAGACAGTAGCCATAATAAAGTGTCTGAGAATGAGGAAACTGTGTGGTCAGATCTGGTTCCAGTAATAAGCATGGAAAAAATGATTACTGATAAACTTAACCTGTTTAGGAAAATTTATTTAACATGATTAGCACTATCATTCTCTGATTTTGGTGGCTTATTTTAATCTACAGACTGCCCTCTGCTGGTATTCTTGAAGAAGTATTTCACCCAAAGAGGAAAGTTGTAATTATTTACCCGCCTAATACTTATTCGGAGTGTCTATTTACACTAAGTGCAAATAGGCCGTATTGTTGGCAGAGGCCATTTATAGGGATGGGCGATATGGGCTTAAAGATTTATCACAATAATTTCCGGTATTTATTGCGAAAACGATATCAATGATGATAATTCAGGGAAACCCTGTTTCTTTAGAGAAAAGTATCTTTCCTATTTTTACCCAAAATAGGGTGTTGTGAGCATTACTGAGTACACAGCAAAATCCCCAGTGTTAATTTAACACTCTGAGTGTGGACACATATAGACACTGAAGCAGTGTTAAAGTTAACACTGAAGTAGTGTTGAAGTTAACGAGATAATTAGGTGATTAACAAAGTGATGATTGATCATTATTGAAGACACCTGATGTTAATAAGCAGAATCACCAAAGGAGAAAACCAAAATTTTTAAACAACCATTATAGTGGTCAGTGTTTGCATTAGTTGGGCTCTTGACCCTTAAATCTTTGATACTAGATTTTGTTTGGCTGCTGTATTTGAGTTGAAACAGCCAGACAAGCCAAGAGCTCAAGTCACCAGGTGATTTATGTTTTAACATATTCATTGTTTAACGTAAATCACCTAAAGTCTAATCTCTAAGTTAGGTTTTTTTTTTTTTATTGTAATAGCCTTGACAATCCACAGAAGATCTACCACTTCCTATACATTTTGGAAAGATTTTTTTTTTACAACCGGTTTTAAAAAGAAATATTTCACCTAGGCACACATAGACATCAAGAACCAGCCCATGAATCTCAACAATGGTGACAAACGGCATATTCAGATAAACAGATCAACTCTGAACTCTCATAATTTATTCATGCCGCAATGCATGATGGGAGTCATGGATGAGTTCTGATTGGCTACAAATACGCTTTTTGATGGTCACCGTTGTTGTGATTCTCACACTGATTCTTCATGTCTGTGTGTCTAAATTAAGATAAACTTTTTTTCATCATCTGTCTGATTATGGCAAAACTGATTGATCTGTTGTTCACAGTTATTTTTTTTAATCTGTAAGGAAATTCTATGTCAAATACTCAAGTCACTATATGATGATTAAGTCAAGCACAGTCAATGCCATCTTATTGACTTTTGCTCTTGGCTTGTCTGGCTGTTATAACTCAGTAATTGCACCCAAACAAGACCTAATATTGAGATTTAAGGGTCAAGAGCCCAACTAATGCAAACACTGACCACTATAATGGTTGTTTAAAAATTTTGGTTTTCTCCTTTGGTGATTCTGCTTATTAACATCAGGTGTCTTCAATAATGATCAATCATCACTTTGTTAATCACCTAATTATCTCGTTAACTTCAACACTACTTCAGTGTTAACTTTAACACTGCTTCAGTGTCTATATGTGTCCACACTCAGAGTGTTAAATTAACACTGGGGATTTTGCTGTGTACATATGTAACGTAATGACTGTTTAATTGACTGGAATGTGAATAAAATTGTTTGTACTTTCTGTACTGGAAGCTCCTAACATTAAGACACGAATTCCTTGTGTGTGAAACACACTTGACAATAAAGCTCTTTCTGATTCTGATTCCAAAAATTTAAAAAGCTTTCCCAGTTCATCTGTATCTCTTACTTCTCCATCTGTGGCTCCCTTCAGGAATTTTTATTTCTTTTTTTGGCTCCTGAAATCACAGAACAGTTTTTATCAATATTTGTTTACCATGAGTGATCAAAGGCGTTTGAACTGGTTTCAGTTACATCAGTGACGTCACCGATGAACGGTACCGTGTATATGCTTACGTTATCTGAGCCTATTTCTAATCACCCATTGAAAAATTACCAGCAAAACTATCACAGACTGGTCAAAACTTCTCGTCTACATATAAAGATGTGATTAAAATCAGAAACTTTCATGAACAGCTCAGTCTATTAGCCTAATGTTACCTCCTCTGAAACCGGTTGAGATGTTAACAGAGTCTATGAACTAAATTCAACAGAAGCGAACAATTTTTAGGGACTAAACTTACCGAAAGCAGTGAAAACAACAGCGAGAGACCGAGTTTTGTGCTTGTCAGTCATTGTGTTGCCACCCCGTTAGTGGCATTACAAATGTGTGTAGAACAAAATAACAAAATTAATAAAAGATATAGGCCTTCATTAAATATTCGACAAAGCTAGAGTTAAAATGTTTTGCCAGTTATTGTTTTTAAAACTTTTATCTTCCACTTCAGAGTAGACTAATATTAAATGACAAACGGACAAACTACTAAAAAACTTCCTCTAACCAATGATTTCGATCAGATGCGTCGGCTGTATCCAAGGCCGCGTTAAGGCCTCACTGGGCCTCGGGGCTATGACTTACTGCGGGGCCCCTCCATCACAATAATGATATATATAATTTTGGTTACCAATTTTAATATCACAAAAAAATAGCCTAAGTAAAAATAATCTTACCGAAGACAAGTAAACAGTCACGACTATAGAAAACCAATAGAAAGAAATACGAAATTCAGTGATTCAGTCAAGGACAGTGAGTGATTTCTTTCTAATGTTTGACACAAATGGCAACAGCAGCTAGAGCCCTGCATTTCAGCCCGAGCCCACGGGCTCCAACATTTCGGGTCAATTTTCACATCATAGTTCAGATGCGGCTTCTCCTTATTTTTATATCTTAGACATCCACCAATTATGGTGATGAAAAAAAAATTTCGCTGGTGGAAACAACACAAGACTTTCGCTTTAACTTTCGATACCGGCTCGGAAGGCGTTTAGTGTCTCAGTTAGCAGCAGTGAATGTGCCTTCAGCGTAGCTGGAAAAGTTCTGTGTTCAAGCGCACGTAATAGGCTAAAGCTTGCCGAAAAGCACTGGCAAGAGTTATTACCATGAATGTGTTGGGGGAAAATAGTAGTAGTTTTTTAAATTATTCATTAATAAACTAGTGTTTTCTGAGTCAGTGTTGCAAGGATGAGGTTGCTGATCCTGACTCGCTATGGACGTCTCCTCTTTGGACTTTAAATTGAAAAGCGCTTTGCAGATTATGTAATGAAGTTTGAAGTTTGAAGTTTTGTACTGAGTTTTTTTGTTTTTGATTTGTTTTCTTTTGTAAAGTAATAATTTAAAGCTTTCTATAGATATATGTATCATGTCTGTGAAGTATGTATTCACTGAGTTTCTATTCATTTTTGTGAAGCCCTCCTGTTGAGACGAAAGAAAGTGTTTGTTTTCTTTATTTTATAAAAGCACCATTAACGTTTTGTTGATATTGTGAGTGCATACAAATAAAAGTAGACTCTTTATAGTTCTGAATGTATTACTCTTACCTTAATGAGCAAAAATGACAGAATATTTTAAATTGTTTTCACTGAAAAAATGCAAGTGATTGCGTTGGCGCCTCCATGTTCTGCAAAGCACGCTTCAGCCTCCACTCTCCGCACAAATAGCACACATTTATCTAAGTTTAAAGTTTATAACATTGATCAGTCTTCTGCTGGCTGCTTGGCCGTTACTTTAAAAAAACAAACTCTTACATTTAACGAACAAAAAATACTTCAAACGGTTATCTAAATTAATAAAAATTATATATATATATATATATGTATATATATATATATATATATATAATCACGTTGCCATTGCATACAAAACTGAACCATTTTAATAGCTGAAACAGTAGTATAAGCTATTTTGGGAGAAGAGGGGAAAAAAGATGGGCCGAAAATTCTGATAGGCTGGGCTCTACTTTAATTGCGTTCATTTAAGACACAAATGATTGTGTTGATGAGGAGAGCTGCGCATATCACGCTGAAACCTTGTTAACGCACACATTTTTTCTAAAAATGTTTAAATTTTTACTTATCGAAGATTGTTCTATTACATAGGCTATTTCCAGATTATGCCAGAACGAAGTGAAGAGAGGTGAATGCGGTTACCTGCGATTACCTGATAAATTAATGCATGGTCCTTCAAAAATAAAATACAGAATAAATGCATTTGATTGGTAAACCAAATTCAAACGTGACCTTTTAATCTCTAATGGTAATATGGAATTTATTGAAAAGCTCCTAATAGTGCTAATATGTGGGGGGCGTGGTGAGGCTTTGGCGATCGGTGCTACCCATGGCCTGTCAATCAACTCCACAGCTAATCACAGGCCCCTTCCTTGCTCAGGCCCCTAGCCCAATGGTTAACACGGCCCTGGCTGTATCGGTTGATAAGCCAATGTGATTTCGACGTTGAATCTATGTTTTTTTTTTGGCATAATAACGTTCTGATGTACCGACCAAATGAAACATTGATTCAACATAGAAATTTGATTGACGACCGACACTGACCTTCACAACCAAAAATTGATGTTAAATCAACATCTGCTTGCTATCTTTAATCCGTTTGCACTTAGTGTAAATAGAATCTATCAATAAGAACATGTTATTTTCACTTAGTGCAAATAGCATCTATTGCTATTTGCGCTTAGTGCAAATAGCCACTACCTTATTCATTATTTACTCCTGTTGTTCCAAACGCTAAAGCTGTAAATTTTATTTAATTAATTAATAAATTAATTCATGTGTCTTTTTGTGTTCATAAATCTTTCTTTTTGTGTTCATAAATCATTGTATTCTGTCTTCATAAATTGTTGCTGTGTCAGTTTCATACACATTAGCTTCCTAATTTCATGTCTAAAATGTATAACTTTTCTGGTTTCAGCATGTCGGACTGACCAAAGAGTTTGAATGTTTGGTGAGAGCTGATCAGCGCTCGAGATCTCAGCTGATGTTGTGATGGGCCTCATCTGCTTTAGACTCAAGGTCAGGGAAAAACATTCTCTCTACAGAAACAAAATAATTTCTTCCTGTATTTAAAATGGATTGACTCTGGGATGTGGTTAACTATGGAAAATTGAAGTGTGACATTTTAATTTCCACTTGTGCAAAGAGAACACCACAAATTACACAAAATTATGTTGTTAGTACATACAACAGCAACATGTAGGCTAAAAAAATAATTTCATAATACTTGTTTGAAATAATATGTGTTGAAATATATACACTGCCATTAAGAAGGGTTTACTTGAGGCTTTACTTGATCAAAAATACAGAACAAAACAGTAATATTGTAAAATATTATTACAGTTTATAATTTTTTTAAAATTAATTAATTAATTAATTTTTATATATATGTTATTTTATATGATATGTAGGGGGCGTGGTGAGGCTTTGGCAAGTTTGGCCTGAATCAGTAAAATTTTTAATGTTTTTTAAATAACTTTCTTATGCTCATCAAGGCTTTTTTATTTTCAGTGTCATAAATGTACAGACCAAAAAAACATTGATTCAAACAGTAATATTGTAACATATTACTACAGTTTAAAATGTTCTATTTCTATTTTAAACTTTTGGAATTTGTGCTGCAATTTAATTATTTTTGGAAATTGTGATTCTTTTTTCAGGATTCTTTGATGAACAAAAAGTTAAAAAGAACAGCATTTATTCAATACAAATCTTTTCTAACATTTTCTAATATAAGTCTTTGCTGTCACTTTTTAAAATCAATTTAACACATCCTTGTTGAGTAAAATTATTAATTATTGACTTAAAAACTTAATAGAAAAAAAGTTTTCTGACCACAAACTGTAGTACAAAAGATTTCTATTTTTATTTCTATTTCTATATTCTATTTCTATTTTAAACTTTTTATTTTTAAATTTGAAAAAAATACTATTTTTCCAATATTACATTTTTTTTGGATTTTAATAAATCAGCATATTATAATGATTTCTGAAGGATCATATAACACTAAATACTGGAATAATGATGCTGAAAATTCAGTTTTGCATCATAGGAAGTAAAAATCTTACTGGTCCCAAACTTTTGAACAGCAGTGTATATTGTTTATTGTTTATTTTTGCCAATTGATTTAGTCCAAATCAGTTAATTATAATGCAGTGCTTAATATATTGGGCTTGTGTGAGTCAAGTGTCTTTGTTAGCACATTTTTTAAACCAGTGAGCAGTTACAAAGTATCCTTACTGAGCTGTGTGTTAAACCCTGGAGGGCTCCAATAAATTAAATGAAACTCTGGTGAAAAGAATCAACAGTGCACATAAGATCCACTTGGTACCATGCCAACTGGCAGGCAAGTTTGTCCTGCGCTTTGCCATGTGTGCCCGTACTACTGAGTCACGGCATGTTCAGGGGGCCTGGTGCCACATCAGCCACCTGGCAACAGAGCTGCTTCAGGAACTGCCCCACTGACCCCTGTGGTGGGCATCACATTAAGTCAAAAGGGTGATCTGTACCACATCTGCTTTCCACACTGTCTTACTTTCACTCTACTGCTGTGATTCATTCTACTATTTATTGTCAAAATGTGTGTATGTGAATGTATGCATGCTTGTCACAAAGGTGTCCACCAAAAGTGCAGATTGTCTGTGTCTTTGTAAGCTTGATCATATGTGCCCTCTGCTGTGAGTGGTGTTTTTCCCCCAAAAATGTACTGTTGTATACTTG